>NC_090256.1:16618171-16655671 GCF_037325665.1 Littorina saxatilis | reverse complement strand
GTTTGAAGCTCATGGATGGTGTAACCTGATCTGTTTGAAGCTCATGGATGGTGTAACCTGATCTGTTTGAAGCTCATGGATGGTGTAACCTGATCTGTTTGAAGCTCATGGATGGTGTAACCTGATCTGTTTGAAGCCCTTCCTGTGTCACTTCTTAAACGCTCGTTGAGGGGCCAGTTCACACGGACGCGTGTAACACTTATAATAATAATAACAATTCCCGGAACCAAACACTTTACTTTGATCAAACGACACACGTGAACTTTACGGTTTTCTATAAAGAAGCGTTCCATAAACTCACCATTCTTCTTTCTTGGTTCACGGCTTATGAACGTCAGTTGCAGTCTATCGTTTCGGATTGATAACTTGTTAAAGGTAAAACGTACAATAAACTCAATCATTAATCCTTTGAACATGCGAAATAGGAACGTTAACGACCAGAGAGAGCTCCAACGTCGCTCTCTAATCGGTGTAAATAATGAAAGGGCGTCATTCTCTGGCAGCATTATCTGTTACACACACAGGGCAAAGAACCATAACTGTCCTCGTGCCAGACCATCGGGAGCAGGTGACCTAACCTGGCCGTCTAATCGGGTGGATGGGGGCGGGGTCGGGGGTTCGGGGTAGGTTAGTAGAGTGGGGAAGAAGGTCACATTGAGTGTTTGGTGAGATTTATAGAGCGCTTGACGTTCTCCAGGCGCTTTACAATGAATTGGTGAGAGGTCAAGGCAGGTGAGGTAGCCCGCACGTTGAACATCTTTCATGCATGGTATTTTCGTGTTTCTATAACCCACCGAACTCTGACATGGATTACAGGATCTTTTCCGTGGGCACTTGGTCTTGTGCTTACGTGTACACACGAAGGGGGTTAAGTCACTAGCAGGTCTGCACATAGGTTGACCTGGGAGATCGGAAAAATCTCCACTTTTAACCCACCAGGCGGCAGCGACCGGGACTCGAACACTCGACCTCCCGATTAGGATGCCGACGTCTTACCACCACGCCACTGCACTCATTTCTGTCAAGTCGTTAATGGCACCGTACCCCGGGTGAGCGGACACCAACGAATTGAGTTACTTTTTAAGACTAGTTTAATTACTAGTCCTAAAGTTAAATCAATAACTAGTCCTAAAAGTCTTGTAAAAACTTGTTCTAACGTTAGTTAAATTACTAGTCCTAAAGTTAACTCAATAACTAGTCCTAAAAGTCATGTAACAACTTGTTCTAACGGTAGTTACATTACTAGTCTTTAAGTTAACTCAATAACTAGTCCTAAAAGTCATATAAAAACTTGTTCTAACGGTAGTTAAATTACTAGTCTTAAAGTTAACTCAATAACTAGTCCTAAACGTCATGTAACAACTTGTTCTAACGGTAGTTACATTACTGGTCTTAAAGTTAACTCAATAACTAGTCCTAAAAACAACTTGTCCTAACGGTAGTTTAATTACTAGTCTGAAAGTTAACTCAATAACTAGTCGGTAAAGTCATGTAACAACTTGTCCTAACGGTAGTTAAATTACTTTTCTTGAAGTCAAATCATGAACTAGTCCTAAATGTCTTTTATTAACATAAGCGCAGGGGAGAGTGTGTAAGGGAGGGGAGGGGGGGTTGGTGGCGGAGGTAAGTGGGGTGGGGGGGGGGGATACAACAGAAGGTTGTGTATCTGCACAGAGTGGTCCGCAGGTGAGACCGCTCAGCCAATGGGTGTGTGGGTTGGTCGCCAGAGAGGTGTGTAGCCTGACATAAAAAGCTCCCATTGTCATCAAGCACCGGACACTACAACACAACACCTGGCCGCTTTGTGAAAGAGGCAGTGTTGGTCTTGCTAAATTCTTGACCCGTCCTACAAAGGGAAAGCGCGCGGGTCATTTTCCTCCATTCGTTCTTTCAGCATGAGTACTGATGGTATGTGAGCATTGCATATGTATTTTTTTCTGTGGTTTTTTTCAGACAAAAAACCCCACTAGTTATAGTTTTTAATAGAACAATTAATAAAATAGTAGTATATTGAGATAACACCCATTATTTCAAGAGCGCGACAGACAATGAAAAACTCGTCTTCAGCTCTGGGACTAGCTGAAACAATCGTCAGTCGTGCCTCTATCCCCTTGACATCTTTGTATAAAATACTTTGGTGTGACTCTCAACACTAAACACTCATTGTCACCTTACAAAGCTAAGTGTCAGGTTTTGATATTTCTGAATTCTACAACAACAACAGCCCTGGTTTGTGAACTTTGTTCGACTTCTTCTCCACGAATACATCCGTCCAATTGCAATCATGTGTCAACCTGGATATGTGGGTAGAGCATTGACATCTGAGCCGCGCGTGGTGTTGTTTGTTTGTTTCTTTGTTTGGTTGATTGTTTGTGTTGTCAACATCGATGGCGTGTTCCGAGATCACAAGTACTGCAGTTTACCCCCACCCCCTATCCCACACGCACACATTTACACAGACACGCGCGCACTTTAATATGAAGTGAATTGTACAGGTGGTGTTTATAGTGACGGTCAATGGGAAACAACTCCTTGTTTCTGTGTGTGTCCAAGTGTCCAATGTGACCTCTCTGCAAGTGTCGCCCTCTGACTGAGTCTGTCAGTCCACTATCACCCCTCCCCCTTTTCCCCTGCCACTTCTATGTCTGTATGTCTGTCTGACTGTCTCTCTGTCTGTCTCTGTCTGTCTCTCTGTCTGTCTATCTGTTGTTTTCTCGGTCCACAATCACCCCTCCCCCTTTCCACTTCTCTGTCTGTCTGTCTGTCTGTCTGTCTGTCTGTGTCTCTCTCTGTCTGTCTATCTGTCGCTTTCTCGGTCCACAATCACCCCTCCCCCCTTCCACTTCTCTGTCTGTCTGTCTGTCTGTCTGTCTGTCTGTCTCTATTTCTGTCTCTCTGTCTGTCTGTCCGTCTGTCTCTTTGTCTGTCTGTCTGTCTGTCAGTCTCTCTCTCTCTCTCTCTCTCTCTCTCGCTCTCTCTCTTTCGCTCTCTGTGTGTGTCTCTGTCTCTGTCTCTCTCACTCTCTCTCTCTCACTCTCTCTCTCTCACTCTGTCTCTCTCTCTCTCTCTCTTTCTCTCTCTCTCCCTCCCTCTCTCTCTCTCTCTCTCTCTCGTTCTCTGTGTGTCTCTCTGTCTCTGTCTCTCTCACTCTCTCTCTCTCACTCTGTCTCTCACTCCGTCTCTCTCTGTCTCTCTCTGTCTCTGTCTCTGTCTCTCTCTCTGTCTCTCTCTCTCTCTCTCTCTCTCTCTCTCTCGTCTTGTAAATACCTATCCTTGTTGTCCCCGGTGATCAGCCAGACGACGAACAGTGATATAACAGCACGTGCTGCTCTATATGTCGCCTCCCACATTGCACGGGTTGCTTTACTGATAATGCATTGATGACAGGTGAAAAAGAGTTTGCACCAACTCAAGTCATAATAAACAATCAAATACATGTCCACACACATATATATGCGTAAATGACCAATCACAGAGAGAACTGAATTGCAGACCGAAGACAAGGACGTTGCCTTGGAGAACAAACCAACACACAAAACGAACAAACGAACGAGAAACAAATCGCTGTAAGTCTATTTGCTGTCTAACAGCATTCCCTTTGGGTTGGTTGGTGAGAACGAAATAGAGACGAACTGAGCTTTTCACCGCACAATGGCCGTCAGGAATAAATGCCCGTTAGTCGTGGATGACTAGCTTTCTGGCAGCGAGGCTCACAACTGTGTCAACATAAAGGTGAATAGACGACCTCAATCCTGCGGGAGTTTTTAGTGTGTTTTGTCTATGACTGTACTTGATATGACGACGTGAATTTTTCTATCACTGTACTTAATATCACGACGTGAATGTTTTCTATTACTGTACTTAATATTACGACGTGCATTTTTCCTATCACTGTACTTAATATCACGACGTGAATTTTTTCCATGACTGTACTCAATATCACGACGTGAATTTTTTTCTATGACTGTACTTAATATCACGATGTGAATGTTTTCCATGACTGTATTAATATCACGACGTGAATGTTTTCTATGACGGGTGTTTTTAGTGTGTTTTTTCCATGACTGTACTCAATATCACGACGTGAATTTTTTTCTATGACTGTACTTGATATCACGACGTGAATTTTTTTCTATGACTGTACTTAATATCACGACGTGAATGTTTTCCATGACTGTACTTAAAATCACGACGTGAATTTTTTCTATCACTGTACCAGCGATTCAAAAACCAATTTGTGGTTCAATGACTTGCTCCGTGCTACTGGTCACAGACACGCTCGCTTGCTTTTGGTCACGCTCTTGTTTAGCGCCCTCATCGTAACACCACTGTCGTGGAGGTTCAAGTTCAGGTGTTGAATGTCAAGTCTAAGTTTTTGCACAGTCTGTGAACTGGGACAGGGTGAAAGTTGACCTTGAGAGTGGCCAAGGTGACCTTGCGGGTGCAAGACGTCGCGTAAAGAAGGAAGGGACAGTCACAAGCCTTAAGACAACAAGACCTAATGCAGCGGAACCTTTGACCATTACCGATACAACTACTTAGGTCAACTTTTTTCTCTTGACTCATATACAGAGAGAGATTGAGAGAGAGCTAGCAAAAGAGAGAGAGAGATGGCTTTATCGACAAGGGGCAGATTTTTTGTTTGTTTAAACAGTAGCCTATTTTATTCGCAAACAGACACATGATAACATAACAACATCATTAAGAAGGAGCACAACAAGTTTAAAACTTATGATAAGTGCTCACATAAACATGCCTGAAATTTCATGGCGGAATATGATCAATGCGACACATTTTTTTGAAAAAAGAGAAAAAAAGAGAGCCAAAAAAGTGGGGGGGGGGGGGGTAAGGAAAAAAAGGAGAAAAGCAACAAGGAAAACTTAGTTTGAATTATCGAACACAATCTGTGTCAATACCGAAAACGAAAACAAATACAAAACGAGAACGAAAGACACAACAAAATATCAAAAAGTAGATGGGCCCCAAGTAATATATTTAAAAAAAAACACCACCAACAACATCGAACTAAAGTGTCCCAAAGCAGTTTGATTTCTCTATAGCTTTGGACAACAACAAAAATAGCACTATTTTCAAATATGGAAATGTTTGAATCACCTGTCAGGAGTGTGTCAATATTAACCAATTCTGGAGCTAATGTACCGATTGTTGCGGTTCTTGCATCATTAAACAGGGGACATGATAACAAATAGTGAAGAACAGTTTCAGCAAAATAACCACAAGAACATTCCGGGTTGTTTACTAGGTGGCGATTAAACATATCATATTGTAAATCACTCATTTCAAGTCTTAACCTGCAATGCAAAACTTCAGTTTTGCGATTTGGGGAATAGTAATATGGTGGAATTGAAATATCAAAAGCTGTGAAATGTCGCTTGAACAGACCAACAGAATCACATTGTTGTATATTTTTAGGCAACTTATTCCAGAGACTAGTTGCAGAAGGAATAAAAGATGACTTGTACAAATCTGATTTACACTGAGGAGTCTTACGCTCTAGTGGGCGTCTGTGGTGGCAGGGATTTAGGTCAGAAACAAGAGGTGGCAATAAAACGTTGAGGTAATTTGGTACATTGCCGTGGACCATTTTATAATATAACATTAATTTGTGACGACGTCTTCGCTCTGTAAGTGGTATAAAGCCAGATTCTGTATACAATTTTTCGTGTGAAGTGCCTTTAACAGCACCAACAATAATTCTAATGGATTCGAGTTGCAGCTTCTCCAGCTCATCTGAAAGCTTCTTTGAACAATTATCCCACACAACATCGCAATAATCAAAATGAGGTAAAATAAAGGATTTATACATTGCTTCTAGGGATCTTCGACTGAGCCAATATTTATAAGATTTTAAACAAGCCACAAGCACTCGACAAGTTGCCACAATAGACTGTATGTGTAAGGCCCATTTACAATTATCTTGAAAAATAACACCTAAGCGGCAGATGTTTCCAAGATTTCTCCTCCCCAAAACACAACTTGGTATATGTCTGATATATCATATTGTGTTTTAGATCCCTTAATGAATTAAAGATCAATCAAGCAACACATGGAAAGCCTGCCCACAAACACTACTCGATGTATTTAACCTGACACCAGTTCTAGGCAATGTACACCTCACATGAACCAAACCCTGAGAGGTGTGGAAGATAAAAGCAATGCACACCTCACATGAACCAAACCCTGAGATGTATGGAAGATAAAAAGCATATGTACGCCTCACATGAACCCAACCCTGAGAGGTGTGGAAGATAAAAGCAATGTACACCTCACATAAACCAAACCCTGAGAGGTGTGGAAGATAAAAGCAATGTACACCTCACATAAACCAAACCCTGAGAGGTGTGGAAGATAAAAGCAATGTGCGCCACACATAAACCAAACCCTGAGAGGTGTGGAAGATAAAAGCAATGTACGCCTCCTATAAACCCAACCCTGAGAGGTGTGGAAGATAAAAGCAATGTACGTCTCCTATAAACCCAACCCTGAGAGGTGTGGAAGATAAAAGCAATGTACGCCTCACATAAACCAAACCCTGAGAGGTGTGGAAGATAAAAAGCAATGTACGCCTCACATAAACCCAACCCTGAGAGGTGTGGAAGATAAAAGCAATGTACGCCTCACATAAACCAAACCCTGAGAGGTGTGGAAGATAAAAGCAATGTGCGCCTCACATAAACCAAACCCTGAGAGGTGTGGAAGATGAAAGCAATGTGCGCCTCACATAAACCAAACCCTGAGAGGTGTGGAAGATAAAAAGCGATGTGCGCCACACATAAACCAAACCCTGAGAGGTGTGGAAGATAAAAGCAATGTGCGCCACACATAAACCAAACCCTGAGAGGTGTGGAAGATAAAAGCATTGTGCGCCACACATAAACCAAACCCTGAGAGGTGTGGAAGATAAAAGCATTGTACGCCTCACATAAACCCAACCCTGAGAGGTGTGGAAGATAAAAGCAATGTACGCCTCACATAAACCAAACCCTGAGAGGTGTGGAAGATAAAAGCAATGGAAACCAGACCTCCCAGATTAAAGGGCATTCCACACTGGAGTGATTTGCACTCAAAGTCAGGAGTGTCAGTCAAAGTCGCTGCACTAAAACCCCTGACAAAGAGTGCGGGCCTTCTCAGGTTGGTAAGAACGGGGTTATCTGCTAGGGGGAGAAGTGGTGAGACTTTTATTTTACACTGTTCGAAGGTCCAAGACATTACCGTCTCCGGCTGGCTTATGCGGTATTTGAATGGTTGTGGGTAAAGATCATTATTACACGGGCCTATATTGTGAAGTTCTATTGCAAAACAACAACTTTGGAAGAGTAGGAGGAGGAGGGCGAAGAGGAGGAAGAGGAGGATGAGGACGAGAGGTCATTAAAACATGTAGCAAACGTTTGGCTTTTCGTTCTGTTGAACGTACGTTCACAAGCATCATGAGCATTATTAGATAATGTTCCACTCAGGGTATACCGCTAGCAAAGGGCAAAGCACCCCTACAGTACAGGGACGCTGCTGTGCTGGACTGCTTAGCCGTGTGCTTTGTTAAACACGCCTTTCTTCTCGGCTAAGCGGTAGAGTACTCCGTCTCAGAACTGCTCCTATTTCTGTGCAGGGTGTTCAATTCATGTCGTAACCGTCACGTATGTCAATATGCAAGATTAACCCCCCCCCCCCCCCCCCCCCCCCCCCCCCCCAAAAAAAAAAAAAAATAAACCAATCCAGTCTCTGAACTGAATCCAGGCAGCTGATGTGTGTCATGTCTCTAAATAAGAGGGTGCTCTTTCACCATGAGAAAGCCTTTTTTCATTTTCATTTTCATTTTTCAATTTTCATAATTGTATTGTCCCATCGCTTGGAAATTCGAGTCGCTTCTTCACAGTGGAAAGCTAGCAGCAACAGAGTCGTGCTACAACGGTGTGTGCGTGTTTAGGTGTGATCAGCCACTTTCACTTGATTGTGGCAGAATGACCTAACTCTTTTACGTGCCACAGTGGTGACACGGGAGTGGAACATGGATACCGTCTCTGAGTCCACATACAGTTGTTCATGTGTGAAAGCCTGGCTAGTTGTTCAGGTTCAACGTACCGCCTCACTTTCAAACACCCTCCTAGCGGCTAAAAACCTGTAAGTAACACCACCTACTACGATCAGATTTCGTGTGCTGGCCGATATTTTTAACCTGCCTGACGTCACCTGATTTTATCGTCTGGTAATCGAATGCAATACACACATGAAAACAAAGCCGTCGCGTTGATGATTAGCTGCATATGACACCAAAAACAAGACCGTTTAAACAGATGAAAGTCCTACAAACTTTCTTGTCCTCCCCCCATCCCCACCTCCCCCACCCACTTCTTTGATAGGTATACCCCCTCCACACACACACACACACATATCCCTCTACACCCCCCTCCACACACACACACACACATATCCCTCTACACCCCCCTGCACACTGACACACACACATATCCCTCTACACCCCCCTCCACACTGACACACACACACACATATCCATCTACACCCCCCTCCACACACACACATATCCCTCTACACCCCCCTCCACACTGACACACACACACATATCCCTCTACACCCCCCTCCACACTGACACACACACACATATCCCTCTACACCCCCCTCCACACACACACGCATATCTCGCTACATCCCCCCTCCACACACACACACACATATCCCTCTACACCCCCCTCCACACACACACACATATCCCTCTACATCCCCCCTCCACACACACACACATATCCCTCTACACCCCCCCTCCACACACACACGCATATCTCGCTACATCCCCCCCTCCACACACATGCACATATCCCTCTACCCCCCCAACACACACAAGCACACACATATCCCTCTACCCTCCCCCCCCACACACACATATCCCTCTACACACACACACACACCCGCCACACACACACACATACACAAACACACAAAAGCATACGACCTATACTTTTGCAGCAAATGTGACAGGCAATGTAGTCCTAAGATCATGACTTGTACAGTCTGAAGACTAACCTATTATTTACGTGGATGCCCGGAAGTTTAAACGCTTCCTGCTTCCGGATGGTGCTCACGTGATGTGACATCGCTGTGCTGATTGGTCCTCACCACAAATCAATTCAAACGGAAACGTTGACCTGGGGAGGGCAACATTCCGAAAGCGTCACACTTGACAAATGTCACACCTGACAAACGTCACACTTGACAAACGTCACACTTGACAAACGTCACACCTGACAAACGTCACACTTGACAAACGTCACACTTGACAAACGTCACACTTGACAAACGCCGTTCTCTGATGTCCAGTTCGACATTGTGTCCCGCACAGAAGGCAGCCAGAAGATCACGAGGACATTGCAACGCTTCTCACTTCGTCTCAACACCAAACTCTAGCTTGGAATTTGAAACACAACAGTTATGAAACAGTCAACCTTTTGTTGAAAAATCGTACTCAGTTTGCAATAACGTAATAATGTCATATTCATCCCGCAATCTTCACGTACTATACCATTGTCTCGGTGCTGTAATGACGTTCTGATAGAGCGCTATCCAGAAGAGATCCTGAACTCCGAAAAACTCCATTTGAAGAGAACTGAAAGGTGGTGAAACTGGTTTCAAAGTTTCCAGAGAACTGAAAGGTGGTGAAACTGGTTTCAAAGTTTGAGTTGATCCTTTGAAGGACGTGGTTGCAGCAAAAACAGTTCGTACAGTTAATCCTCACACTTCTAGCGCTGGCACGTACACTACTACTACTACACACACACAAGTCTCGCTTTGTGCAACACCCAGGACAAATGACGGTTTCATTGTTCCGTGACGACAACAGCAACAATGCTGTTCTTTTCAATTTATTCTTTTTCTTTTCTTTTTCTTCCACACTCGTGCTTGCAGGGTTTTACTCAAAGTAATTCCTTACATGGATACCAACTTTGATAACAGAAATTATGTTTTAAAACTATTAGAAAAAAGTTGCTCTCTTTTCCCTCAGCTATAAAAATCACACCTAGACAATCTTGTTGCCGCAATGTCCATACAATTTCATTCGGGACACAAGCGACGATACTCCCAAATCAGTCCAAGTATTCAATCCTTTGTTCCGAAAAGAATGTTAGATGTACACAATCAGTGCAATAATCCAATCCGTTATCCCGAATACAGCGAACGAATGTCTGATGTTCACAATCAGTGCAATAATCCAATCCTTTATCCCGAATGCAGCGAAAGAATGTCGGATGTTCACAATCAGTGCAATAATCCAATCCGTTATCCCGAATACAGCGAAAGAATGTTTGATGTACACAATCAGAGCAAGAATTCAATTCGTTATCCCGAATACAGCGAAATAATGTCTAATGTACACAATCAGTGCAAGAATCCGATCCGTTATCCCGAATTGAATGTTAGATGTACACAGTCACAGACAATGAAACATGACACCGCACCAAGAAGTGGCCGTCGCGATATAACCTTCGTGGTTGAAAACGACGTTAAACACCAAATAAAGAAAGAAAGAAAGAACCAAGAAGTGGTGAGGATAACTCCATATCGGTCCCACTTGTCCCAGCCTGCAACAGGTAGCCAGAGTTGTCTGTCCCTGCCACTCCCAGATCACCTTTCTTGCGACATATATATTTCATTGGCTTTCCCTCTTTCTTCGAGCCAAGACATACAGTCACATAGCTTATGTTTGTCTTTATACGGAACGCCTCGGTCTGTTTTTCACGCAGTCTGTTTGCACTGTTCGTGGGTCGTGATTACGTCCATTCACTGATCGTTTGCGTTTTGTATTTAGCCTCGCTCACAACCATCTCCTCAGTCATTATTTGCCGATCATTGTCTGCTCTCGTGCTTTCCGTTATTGGAATGTTTAGTTTTTGTCGTTTGCAGAGCCTCCATCTAGGGTTAAACCAAAGGAGACGTTCTTAATTGAAATTCTTATCCTTTGATCGATATTAACAAAGAAGTGTTTTCCAACGGATATGTTTGATGTCAACGTTGTCAACGGCCGTGGCTATGTGTGTAAGCAGTCACTTCCCAACAGCAGGCCTGCCTGTGTCCCCAACCTGTTTCTGTCTGAGACTAAGTCAACCCACTTCCAACCCCTGCTTTCTGAATGCCCCCCCCCCCCCCTCCCTACAGCAGAGCTGTGAGGCAACAGACCCCAACCACCACTTTACTCATGCATCGCGGTTCCATTGCAGGACAGGTAGGATCGAGTCACTGAGTTATATGTAGATGTGTATATGTTACAGTCAAATCGGGAAATCAGGTATTTCACGAGAATGCCTGAAAGTTTAGGCATTCACGGTAAATACCTGGTTTGATCAGGCAAATCCGGAAATGACTGAAATTGTTTAGGCACTATCGGTGATTGACTGAAATAGGCTGCCAGGCATTATCGGAGAATGCCTACGGCTCACAATCTGTGTTTCTGGTGAGAGTCAGAAAGCATTTCAGCACAGAAGCCTACTATAAAACTTTGAATGGCTGGGGTCGTAAAAGGGGAAAAAAACAAGTCGCGTAAGGCGAAAATACAACATTTAGTCAAGTAGCTGTCGAACTCACAGAATGAAACTGAACGCAATGCCATTTTTCAGCAAGACCGTATACTCGTAGCATCGTCAGTCCACCGCTCATGGCAAAGGCAGTGAAATTGACAAGAAGAGCGGGGTAGTAGTTGCGCTAAGAAAGATAGCACGCTTTTCTGTACCTCTCTTTGTTTTAACTTTCTGAGCGTGTTTTTAATCCAAACATATCATATCGATATGTTTTTGGAATCCGGAACCGACAAGGAATAAGATGAAAGTGTTTTTAAATTGATTTCGACAATTTAATTTTGATAATAATTTGTATATATTTAATTTTTAGAGCTTGTTTTTAATCCAAACATAACATATTTATATGTTTTTGGAATCAGAAAATGATGGAGAATAAGATGAACGTAAATTTGGATCGTTTTATAAATTGTTTGTTTTTTTTACAATTTTCAGATTTTTAATGACCAAAGTCATCAATTAATTTTGAAGCCACCAAGCTGAAATGCAATACCGAAGTCCGAGCTTCGTCGAAGATTACTTGACCAAAATTTCAACCAATTTGGTTGAAAAATGAGGGCGTGACAGTGCCGCCTCAACTTTCACGAAAAGCCGGATATGACGTCATCAAAGACATTTATCAAAAAAATGAAAAAAAAACGTTCGGGGATTTCATACCCAGGAACTCTCATGTCAAATTTCATAAAGATCGGTCCAGTAGTTTAGTCTGAATCGCTCTACACACACACACACACAGACAGACACACACACACACACACACACGCACATACACCACGACCCTCGTCTCGATTCCCCCCTCTACGTTAAAACATTTAGTCAAAACTTGACTAAATGTAAAAAGACAATGTGCTATACGAGAAACTCACAATAAATTCGTTCTCAAGGCCGGCTATGTAAAAACAAACTCCAATCACTCCGAACTTTACGAGAGTCACAATAAATTGGTACCCCCCGCGGGTTAGGGGGAGTCCCATATTGGTTGGGACTAGAAAGAATTTACCCGATGCTACCCAGCATGTCGTAAGGGGCGACTAACGGTTCTGTTTCTTCTCTTCTTTTGTCTTATTTCTGCCTTTCCAGTCCTTTCACCTATATTTCCTTCCAAGAAAACTCTCCCTACTATTCCCTGCAGTTTTCCAATTCTTTTCTTGTTGTCTTATTTCTACCTGACTGGATCCATCACCTTTATTTCACTTACCAAAAGTCTTCTTTTCCACATCCTTATTTCTCTGCACCCCGCATGTCGTATGAGGCGACTAACGGATTCTGTTTCTCCTTTTACCCTTGTTAAGTGGTTCTTGTATAGAATATAGTCAATGTTTGTAAAGATTTTAGTCAAGCAGTATGTAAGAAATGTTTAGTCCTTTGTACCGGAAACTTGCATTCTCCCAGTAAGGTCATATATTGTACTACGTTGCAAGCCCCTGGAGCAATTTTTTGATTAGTGCTTTTGTGAACAAGAAACACTTAACAAGTGGCTCTATCCCATCTCCCCCCCCCCCCCACCCCCTTTCCCCTATCCCATCTCCCCGCTTTCCCTCGTCGCGATATAACCTTCGTGGTTGAAAACGACATTAAACACCAAATAAAGAAAGACAATAAATTCGTGCTCGTAGTCTTACACACGCGATATTGTTACACTCGCGGTAGTGACCTGCACCCGTAAAAAAAAAAACTGCAATCACTCCGAACTCAGTGAAATGGGGAAAACGATGAATAGACAATGTGCTAGAAGAGAAATTCATGCTCAAGGCAGGCGAGGTAAAAACAGACAAGGTCGCAGAACAACCCGTTTTGCCTAACAGTCAGGCAAAACGGGAAATTTGCACAAGTAGTTTTTAGTCATTTCCTGATAGTGCCTAAAAAAATTCAGTCATTTCCGGAATTGCCTGATCAAACCAGGTATTTACCATGAATGCCTAAACTTTCAGACATTCTCGTGAAATACCTGATTTCCCGATTTGACTGTAACATATATGCATCTCTGTGACAGGAGTCGCGAGCTGATAAAAGAAACCCCAGCAAGTGGCGAGGGGTCAGGGCGCGTTTCAATGGCTCGTGTTTTCTCACTGCTAGGGACTACACAGCTAAGTGCTTCATGACAATCCGGTGCTTCTGTCTGGTATGGGGTTGGGAGAGACGGGAGTAATTTCGTTGACAGTTTTAAGTTTACAGTAATGCAGAGCCGGACCAAATGAGTTGTAAGGGGGGGGGGGGTTCCTCCTTTGGGGGGGGGGGGGGCAAATCAGCGAAGTGGCGAAGCCACAAGCGCGCGCCTGCTCGGAAAATTTTTGAAAAACGGTTAAAATCTGTGCAATCTGGTGCATTCGAATTCTGGGCCTTGTTTTGAGGGTTAAGAGCAGCATTGTTTTGGTGCTAAAACTAGTAAAAGTCAAAGCAAGGTACATGCTTTTTCCAGGGGTGGGGTTCCGGAACCCCTGGAACCCCCCCCCCCCCCCCCTTGGGTCCGGCCCTGGTAATGCACCAGCGGTTTTTATGTATATGTCACGGCCCACTCGCTCAATGGCACACCTGTGCTTAAATCGTTAAACCGAACTAGAACCGTCTTAACGCTTTGACTTATATACTAATATTCCGAAATGTCATGACGACAACTTGCAGTCGTAAGTTCGCGCTATCCGGGACTGCTTTAGATATTTTTTTCTTCAAGCAGTTTGTATGCTAATGGTGAAAATGACACTGCCGGTGTAACACGAAATTTTTACTCCACGAAAAATTTACTCCGGAGTAAATATTTCGTACGAAATTCTTACTCCGAGTACACTTTTTGTACGAGAAAAGAACTCCCCAAGGCACGAAAAAATTACTCCCTCCACGAAATTTTTACTCCCCATTATTTTTACTTCCAGTAAAAATCTCGTACGCAAAAATGGGATGCGGGCGAAGGGATAATGCCAATAAGTGATCTCGCGCACACGAATGTCGCGCTACCCTCCTTCCACCCCTTCCACCACCAAGACTAACAGGGGACAAGGGAGTACAAATTTCGTACACCTGGCATGGGAAGTTAAATTGCTCGTGTCACGGGTGAAGTCATTTATTCGTTATTTATTCGTCAGGGGAGTAACATTTTTGAACGAAATGTTTACTCGGAACTCACTTGTCTTGGGGAGTAATTTTCTCGTGCAATGGGGGAGTGCTTTTTTCGTAAAGGGAGTAACTTTTTCGTACGAAATGTTTACTCCGGAGTAAAAATCTCGTGGGAGTAATTTTCTCGTGTTACACCGGTAATGACACTGCATGCCTCGCTCTGACGGGTATTTTGACAACAGGCCACCATGTGAACTGAAAACTCTGCACGGATTACAAAGACACACAGCAAACGTACCGAGAGACAAAAAGGTAACACGCACCCTTCTCTCCCCGTAAACCCATTACCCCAAGAGTGAAATAAAATTATCTCAATGATTGTGCCTTGCGCTAATAGACGACATCACTGATGCGTAGCAGAGATCGTGTAATATTACAACAACATGGCATGACGGGGTGCAGTCAGGCAGCACCTCCAGTGGTTTAAACATTCCCTCTCCTTTCTTTCAGCGACACCCAGGCCTCTGTGATCTGTCGTGCGTCTAGCTTTTCTTGGGCTGACAAAAGTCTTTAGCGCTGATTCCGCTAAGATAAGTTCCAAAGACAGCCTTTTAAAGTTGTGTTCAACTTTGATTAAAGGTACTGAACTTGTCAAATCCAGGTGCACGGAGCCCCTGGGGCTTTTAGTCATACCTCAGGCAGCTATCCGTTAGAAGAACTACTATACCAAGTTTCATTGACTTGCACCCAAAGAGTCAAGATCTGCGATTTTTTTACGAATTAATTTCGTACTCGGACCCGGCTGGTCTTGACCTATTTTTGGATCTAAATTTAGATCAGGTAGATCACCACATCATGCACAAAAAGACAGTCACTTGCAAACTATGTCATACGTCATCATGAGATTGTGTAAAACAAAATGGAGGCCGGAATCACTCAGTTGAATCGAACTCCGACCAAACACCACGTAATAACTAGGTTAATTTATGCACTCGCGTGAACAAGAAACTGTCGAGCTTCACAGATGTCGTCGTTGGGTAGTTTTGGGTTTGTTTTACTACCATAGGAGGATTTTTGAATTGTATATGCACTCAGCTGCAACAAAAACGCAAAACGAAGGCTGTGAGCTGCACTGTGCCTTTAATGATATTACGTTACTTCAGTTTTTTTTCTTATTTTTGTTTGCTTTGGACTGCAAACGATGATGATGAAAGTCGCTTGTTCATTTCAATGCTTGTTATTCTCTCAAGTGCCAGGAGATTGGTTCACCATATCTCTCACTTTATTGCTTATGTCGTCAGCATTTAGAGCGATTACTCCCCATTGTTTCTCAGATCTGCACACAATGACTTCCCTTTGTTTGTATTACGGCTTCCTTACCAAGTCTTCATCAATAGTTCTGCGGAAAAAAATTCAAAGAATAACCTGTGCAAGATATGATTAACTTTCTGTAGTGATATTCCCTCTGTCCGTGTGTTTTATGTGGCGGGGTCCTGAGCAGCAGGTCTATCAGAACAAAGTCAAGGGGCAGTCCTCTAAAGATAAGATTAACAGTGGGTAATGATACGCCGGCATTTCTTCTCACCCAGACACACAACAGCAGTGACACCGATCACCAAAGATATCCGACCTTTAGCTCCATAGAATCCAAATACCTTTCTGCATGGGATAATTTTCTCTCTCACACAGAGAGACAAAACATTGTCACCACTAACTGCATAAATGGACCGAATCCCAATTGGTTTCTCTCACTGAGACAGACTGGAACAGTGTCACCACAAACTGCATACATGGACCGAATCTCAATTGAGTTCTCTCACTGAGACAGACTGGAACAGTGTCACCACAAACCACCACATGGACCGAATCCCAATTGGTTTCTCTCACTGAGACAGACTGGAACAGTGTCACCACAAACCACCACATGGACCCAATCCCAATTGGTTTGTCTCACTGTGACAGACTGGAACAGTGTCACCACAAACCACCACATGGACCGAATCCCAATTGGTTTGTCTCACTGAGACAGACTGGAGCAGTGTCACCACAAACCACCACATGGACCGAATCCCAATGGGTTTGTCTCACTGTGACAGACTGGAACAGTGTCACCACAAACCGCCACATGGACCAAATCCCAATTGGTTTGTCTCACTGTGACAGACTGGAACAGTGTCACCACAAACCACCACATGGACCGAATCCCAATTGGTTTGTCTCACTGAGACAGACTGGAACAGTGTCACCACAAACCACCACATGGACCGAATCCCAATTGGTTTGTCTCACTGAGACAGACTGGAACAGTGTCACCACAAACCACCACATGGACCGAATCCCAATTGGTTTCTCTCACTCAGACAGACTGGAACGGTTACACCACATCAGAGCTAAGCTGCATCAACTCCCATTTCGTCACAGTGATCAACTTTCAAGTAAACAGACCTTGCGTCTTGGCCATCGATCACGTCCAAACAACCTAAACGTAACGTGGGGTCAGAGCACAGTGGAAAGTTTTCGCTGGATTTTGTTTTAGCAGATTGACATAGGTTACTTTTACTACATTAATTCCGCAAGTACTGTAACAGTGAGGTCACGTGACTGGCATTTGATGGGCAATCAGGGGGTCACATATCCCCTCAGTCGAGCAAAGCACCAAATGCCACAACAGTTCGGCTAAGTTGTGTCTAGTAAGTGGTGCAGAGCCTTTTTCGTTGTGACACGTGCACGAAGACAACATGCAGCAACGGTCAGGAGGGATTGAAGCGTGTGAAACATGTTCCATCAATCAGTAACATGCTCATGAACATTCTCTTTCAGGAACCATGTGTCAGACCAGTCTCTAGACTTGCCGCACCGAGATGGTCGAATCCCAATCCACAATAGAAACACAGCACTGGCCACAGTCACAATGAACTTAGTCCCGAGGTCTGACCATACAGACAAGTGATTGGTAACTTGAAATCCCCATCGGCCTAATATGCACTTGTGTGCCGACTGGAACCATGCAGAGCAGTATATAATCCTATAGAACAGCAGAGACTGAGTTCATGGCCTGTACAATGACAGATGATCTGACCATTCAAGGAAAATCAGAAAACAGGTTTCTTTGTGGACTTGTGTCCGATTTTACTTGATTAATCCTTTTACACAGCTCACGTTGGCTTCTTTCATCTTCACAGGGTGCTATGGTCAGGGTTCCATGTCACTTCAGCGCCAGCACTTCAGCACCAGAAATTCAGCGCCATACACTTCAGCGCGAGGATACTTCAGCGCCGTACACTTCAGCGTTGGGACTTTTCAGCACCGTACCTTTCAGCGTGGCGAAATTTTAGCGCCGTACATTGTAGCGCTGTACATTATAGCGCTAGAGGAAGACAGAGAAAGAGAGAGAGAGAGAGAGAGAGAGAGAGAGAGAGAGAGAGAGAGAGAGAGTGTGTGTGTGTGTGTGTGTGTGTGTGTGTGTGTGTGTGTGTGTGTGTGGGTGTGTGTGTGTGTGTGTGTTTGTGTGTGTGTGTGTTTGTGTGTGTGTGTGTAAAAGTGTCTGCGAAACTGCAAAACTGAGTGACTAAAAGGCTTGATTGAGTTTATCCCACAAAAATCTATTCTTTACCTTTATTTCTCAATAAAGCGTATGAATTAAAATGTCCATTTAAATCACTAAAATCAGTAAAATGTCATTACATGAATTCGATTGCAATGTGCCCATAATGAATAGCTGGAGCTGCAGGTGCCAGTTCAAGATCACACCGCGTCTCCTGACGTACTGAATAGCTTGTCTCTGAAGACGTCAACACTAGAACATGAAAGCAAAGGCGAGTCCTTCCATTGTTTCAAGCAGCCCCGACCTCCGTCATTGTATTGTCTAACGATCGTCTTTATCCGTTTCAGTAAGTCTTTGTACTTGCGCCTTTTGGGCGCTGGAGCCTGGCCTCCCAGTAGACGTGTGACGTCCGCCTGGACTAGTGCCTGTTCTTTCTTGAGGGCCTCTATCAGCCTCCAAAGATTGGGGTAGCACGCCCCGACCACGTTCTGAAAGGCGTGATGCCACCCTTCACAGCTGCTGTTGGACTTGGCAGCATCAGTGAGAACGCGGTCGTGCACGTTCCACATGTCAATGGAGAACGTCGGCGGATGACGAGGACCACGACGGCGAGGTCTGCCAATATACGTGTCCTCAAAATAGTCGAAGATTGGTTGCCCACGTGCATCTGAATATAACTCAAACCACTCATTCAGACCTGATCTGTAACTCACGAAGTGATCTCTCTCTCTGACGCTAATAGTTTTACCCCCTTCCCCGACATTCCCTCCTTTTCCCCCACCACGGCGCTGAGATGTACGGCGCTGAAGTCAATCATCAATCAATCAATCAATATGAGGCTTATATCGCGCGTATTCCGTGGGTACAGTTCTAAGCGCAGGGATTTTTTTTTATATTATTTTTTTATGCAATTTATATCGCGCACATATTCAAGGCGCAGGGATTTATTTATGCCGTGTGAGATGGAATTTTTTTACACAATACATCACGCATTCACATCGGCCAGCAGATCGCAGCCATTTCGGCGCATATCCTACTTTTCACGGCCTATTATTCCAAGTCACACGGGTATTTGGTGGACATTTTTTATCTATGCCTATACAATTTTGCCAGGAAAGACCCTTTTGTCAATCGTGGGATCTTTAGCGTGCACCCCCAATGTAGTGTACACGAAGTCTCCCGGCGCTAAAGTGAACGGCGCTGACATGCCCCCGTGCTGAAATGTACGGCGCTAAAAAATACGGTGCTGAAAAGACGCCGCGCTGAAATGGTGGCGCTGAAAGGTATGGCGCTGTAGTGCTGGCGCTAAAGTGACGTGTTACCATGGTCAGAGGGGTTACGTTAATGCCGTCAGATGCATGTGTTGGCTTATTGTCAACCCACACATTTTGCCAACACTTCTTTGAGCTCCCTTGCAGTCAGCGTGAATATTGACTTGAAGTGCTGCATTCGTCACGAATGTCTGATCCCCGAGGTGTACGAACCGACAGTGGTGAAACAGTTGAAGAACCACAAGCATAACATTATGAATATTGTATTACTGTGCCAGGAGGTAATTAAAATCAAAAACAAAACTTGTGTGCTTTTTTTTTCACGGAGCAAGACGCAATCAAGCGTGGTGGACAATGCGAAGTAGAAGAATGATAAAGGCATACATGTATAATGCATGCTTGTGCCGATAGGGATTGGAATTCCTTGACTACACATGTCGCTCACACACTCTGTATGCTGTGTGGATGTAGAGACACACGCCGACAGACTTGCAGACTGGCAGGCAGGACGATACATCCTTCCCAGACGTGCAGAAAGAGAGAGAGAGAGAGAGGGCGGGGGGGGGGGGGGGGAGAGTGACAGAGAGCGACAGAGAGAAAAACAGATAGAGAGAGAAGGGGAGAAAGAGAGAGACGCGCGAGCACACACACACACACACACACACCGTACCCACACACACACACACTGACACACACACACACACATACATTCACACACACACTCACTCACTTAGTCTCTCTCTCTCCCTTCCCCACCCCCAATTGTTTCACGTCAGCAAAGTTTCACATCTAGCGCTACACGACACATCAAAATCGGGTGTACAACAATCGATAGGGTGCCAACGACTGATCCCAATAGATCAATAGCCATAAAGTAACCGTCACTACAGGTGTATATACTTACAGTGACCGTCACTACAGGTGTATATCCTTACAGTGACCGTCACTACAGGTGTATATCCTTACAGTGACCGTCACTACAGGTGTATATCCTTACAGTGACCGTCACTACAGGTGTATATCCTTACAGTGACCGTCACTACAGGTGTATATCCTTACAGTGACCGTCACTACAGGTGTATATCCTTACAGTGACCGTCACTACAGGTGTATATCCTTACAGTGACCGTCACTACAGGTGTATATCCTTACAGTGACCGTCACTACAGGTGTATATCCTTACAGTGACCGTCACTACAGGTGTATATCCTTACAGTGACCGTCACAACAGGTGTATATCCTTACAGTGACCGTCACTACAGGTGTATATCCTTACAGTGACAGTCACTACAGGTGTATATCCTTACAGTGACCGTCACTACAGGTGTATATCCTTACAGTGACCGTCACTACAGGTGTATATCCTTACAGTGACCGTCACTACAGGTGTATATCCTTACAGTGACCGTCACTACAGGTGTATATCCTTACAGTGACCGTCACTACAGGTGTATATCCTTACAGTGACCGTCACTACAGGTGTATATCCTTACAGTGACCGTCACTACAGGTGTATATCCTTACAGTGACCGTCACTACAGGTGTATATCCTTACAGTGACCGTCACTACAGGTGTATATCCTTACAGTGACCGTCACTACAGGTGTATATCCTTACAGTGACCGTCACTACAGGTGTGGGCTTGAGGCCAATGGTGGACCCAACTATCGTCAACCATACCTGTATGTCTCTGGAAAACGCATTAACAAACACCAAGGGTTGCTGTAAATGTCTGAATAACGTCTGGAAAACGCATTAACAAACACCAAGGGTTGCTGTAAATGTCTGAATAACGTCTGGAAAACGCATTAACAAACACCAAGGGTTGCTGTAAATGTCTGAATAACGTCTGGAAAACGCATTAACAAACACCAAGGGTTGCTGTAAATGTCTGAATAACGTCTGGAAAACGCATTAACAAACACCAAGGGTTGCTGTAAATGTCTGAATAACGTCTGGAAAACGCATTAACAAACACCAAGGGTTGCTGTAAATGTCTGAATAACGTCTGGAAAACGCATTAACAAACACCAAGGGTTGCTGTAAATGTCTGAATAACGTCTGGAAAACGCATTAACAAACACCAAGGGTTGCTGTAAATGTCTGAATAACGTCTGGAAAACGCATTAACAAACACCAAGGGTTGCTGTAAATGTCTGAATAACGTCTGGAAAACGCATTAACAAACACCAAGGGTTGCTGTAAATGTCTGAATAACGTCTGGAAAACGCATTAACAAACACCAAGGGTTGCTGTAAATGTCTGAATAACGTCTGGAAAACGCATTAACAAACACCAAGGGTTGCTGTAAATGTCTGAATAACGTCTGGAAAACGCATTAACAAACACCAAGGGTTGCTGTAAATGTCTGAATAACGTCTGGAAAACGCATTAACAAACACCAAGGGTTGCTGTAAATGTCTGAATAACGTCTGGAAAACGCATTAACAAACACCAAGGGTTGCTGTAAATGTCTGAATAACGTCTGGAAAACGCATTAACAAACACCAAGGGTTGCTGTAAATGTCTGAATAACGTCTGGAAAACGCATTAACAAACACCAAGGGTTGCTGTAAATGTCTGAATAACGTCTGGAAAACGCATTAACAAACACCAAGGGTTGCTGTAAATGTCTGAATAACGTCTGGAAAACGCATTAACAAACACCAAGGGTTGCTGTAAATGTCTGAATAACGTCTGATCCCTGGTAGAAGTCCAAGGCACTGTTTGCAAGCAATTCATGGGGGGGGGGGGGGGGGGTTGGAAATGCTTATTGGGATAGGACTGGATAGATAGATAGAGAGAGAGAGATAGATATACAGATAAATAGATAGAGAGATACAGAGATACAGAGAGCGAAAGACAGAGACAAAGAGAGATATAGAGACAGAGACACACAGAGAGACAGACAGGCAGGCAGGCAGGCAGAAAGAGACAGAAAGATAGAACGATTCAGAAAGACAGAGAGAAGAAGTGAACAATATCAAATATGGGACATACAAACAAACAAACACACAAACAAACAAACACACAAACAAACGGGGAGCACAACACACACACCCTCCCCCATCACCACATCCAGCCTAAACACCACCACCACCAACAACAACAACAGCAGCACCAATACCACCACAACAACAACAGCAGCAGCTACCCTTCTCCGAGAGGCGTCAGTTTGACAGCAGACGCTCCATGCCGCAGCAGGTCCGATGCGGGCAAGTCCCGGGCAAGCTTCAGCAGACCGGACGACCAGCCACGGAACGGGTGCCCGACGGAGGGCAGAAACGTTGGCTGCCCAGTAGGTGGTAGGGGTTTCATGGCGAGCTTCACAGGTACGGCGTCCACAGGTGTAAGTTGAGTAAAGCGCAGAGACTGTTTTAGGCATCCACTGGCCCTTCAGCGAAGTCGGATACATGTCTATTGAGGTTCTATTGAATTTGATGCGTGAGTTGAAAGTTAACACTAAACTGTATCGACGAGTTTGCTACCAGCGCCGCTTTCCTCGCTTCACTCAGACGTGTTCATCGTATTAGCATGTTCGGGTTCACACTCACAATGTATGACACACGACGTGTACTTTCAATCCTCGTGTGAAGGCATCTCAGTTTAGAAACAATGTGTGACACGTGACGTGTACTTTCAATCCTCGTGTGAAGGCATCTCAGTTCAGAAACAATGTGTGACACGTGACGTGTACCTTCAATCATCGTGTGAAGGCATCTCAGTTCAGAAAACAATGTATGACACGTGACGTGTGCTTTCAATCTTCGTGTGAAGGCATCTCAGTTTAGAAACACAATGTGTGACACGTGACGTGTGCTTTCAATCCTCGTGTGAAGGCATCTCAGTTTAGAAACACAATGTGTGACACGTGACGTGTGCTTTCAATCCTCGTGTGAAGGCATCTCAGTTCAGAAACACAATGTGTGACACGTGACGTGTGCTTTCAATCCTCCTGTGAAGGCATCTCAGTTTAGAAACACAATGTGTGACACGTGACGTGTACTTTCATTCCTTGTGTGAAGGCATCTCAGTTCAGAAACACAATGCAAGACACATGACGTGTATTTTCAATCCTGAATTAGGCATCACAGGGCAGCCAGGTCATATATTGTTCAGACAATGAGATATTGTAGTTCCGCTACCCGTGCAATTCGTCTCGCCCGCGTGGAAGTCAGTCAGTCTTCCGGATTGTGTTCGTATTATATTACTTTTGTTCTGAGTCTTGTCGAGATCTCCGCTAGTGGAGTACTTCTGGGAAGAGGAGTTTTGCCCAGCAATCATTCTCGCCAAAGCTCAGGTTAACTTGTTCAGCGATAATTCAGCTGCTCGTGCGTAGTTAGAGAAGAACTGTACATGACGGTGTCACAAGCAGTGACTGCATGAGTGCAGCCACAAGCCTGTCATCTACTTGTAAAATGATCCACTTGTGGGACATGCTATGCATATCGTGGCTACGAGGATAACAATTATGTATCGATATACTGTTGGTTTGTCTGTGTATTGGCTACCCACTCTGTTAATGAGTGGATCGTATGCATATCGCGGAGTATAATTATATGTATCGATATAGACTACTGGTGGTGTGTCAGTGTACAGGTTACACTCGCTACGACAGAGATATAAACACCTACTTAGCGTGAACTTGATACTTGTCACATCTCAATGTCTCGCAATGATGAGACTCTGTTCATCCCACTTAGTTTCCCTTTACCTGTCATTACTTCATTGCATGACGTGTCATTCATGTGCATGGTCGCAGTACAGGTGAGGTGTTGTGTACATCACACGGGTCTGGGTGTGACACGACCTGTTGGCGTGTAGTATACGTTGCTATCTATCTATATTGCGCCTTATGGGCAACTGAAGACCACGGTACCGTACCCTCTATGATCTAACCCATACAGCTTAACACTCCACGTGCCTGAGGAAGAGTGCGTCTGGCACCTTTCAACACAAAGAAGACAACTCTAGTCGGTTATTATTGTTAATTTTCTCCAAACCCGTGCGTAGTAAGAAAGTGGACGACACAAGAGACTCATTTTGGCGCTGACGAATTCATGATTAACTGCCTTTCAAAATACAATCTTTGTTTTGCATTTGGTGTGTCGAAACAAAGGATCAAAGAAAACGTTTATACGATATTGAGAAAAAAACGGGTCGTCAATTGAACGTTTAGGGTTGACATGGGGAAATTGTAGTCTGACCATGTAATTAGCAAGGCTTATGTTGTTTCTTTGGCCAAAATACAATGATCGTGCTATATTGTCTTGATGTCAAGAATTTACCTCTACGCAGCTGTTTGTATTCCGACACTATACACACCATGCGCATTGCCAGTTTTACCTCCGAAATCATAACATACTCGTTATACCGTCACTACAGAATGGTTCAGGATTCCTACGTCATAACATACTCGTTATACCGTCACTACAGAATGGTTAAGGAATGCCACGTCATAACATTCTCGAAATACCGTCACCACAAAATGGTTCAAGATTGCCACGTCATAACATACTCGTTATACCGTCACTACATAATGGTTCAGGATTCCCACGTCATAACATACTTGTCATACCGTCACTACAGAATGGTTCAGGATTGCCACGTCATACAATACTCGTTATATACCGTCACTACAGAATGGTTCAGGATTGCCACGTCATAACATACTCGTAATACCGTCACTACAGAATGGTTCAAGATTGCCACGTCCTAACATACTCGTTATACCGTCACTACAGAATGGTTCAGGATTGCCACGTCATAACATACTCGTTATACCGTCGCGTCACTACAGAATGGTTCAGGATTCCGACGTCATAACATACTCGTTATACTGTCACTGCAGAATGGTTCAGGATTGCCACGTCCTAACATACTCGTTATACCGTCACTACAGAATGGTTCAGGATTGCCACGTCATAACATACTCGTTATACCGTCACTACAGAATGGTTCAGGATTGCCACGTCATAACATACTCGTTATACCGTCGCGTCACTACAGAATGGTTCAGGATTCCGACGTCATAACATACTCGTTATACTGTCACTGCAGAATGGTTCAGGATTGCCACGTCCTAACATACTCGTTATACCGTCACTACAGAATGGTTCAGGATTGCCACGTCATAACCAACTCATACCGTCACTACAGATTGGTTCAGGATTGCCACGTCATAACATACTCGTTATACCGTCACTACAGAATGGTTCAGGATTCCCACGCCATAACATACTCTTTATACCGTCACTACAGAATGGTTCAGGATTGCCACGTCATAACATACTCGTTATACCGTCACTACAGAATGGTTCAGGATTGCCACGTCATAACATACTCGTTATACCGTCACTACAGAATGGTTCAGGATTGCCACGTCATAATATACTCGTTATACCGTCGCGTCACTACAGAATGGTTCAGGATTCCGACGTCATAACATACTCGTTATACTGTCACTGCAGAATGGTTCAGGATTGCCACGTCATAACATACTCATACCGTCACTACAGAATGGTTCAGGATTGCCACGTCATAACATACTCTTTATACCGTCACTACAGAATGGTTCAGGATTGCCACGTCATAACATACTCGTTATACCGTCACTGCAGAATGGTTCAGGATTCCCACGTCATAACATACTCGTTATACCGTCACTGCAGAATGGTTCAGGATTGCCACGTCATAACATACTCGTTATACCGTCACTACAGAATGGTTCAGGATTGCCACGTCATAACATACTCGTTATACCGTCACTGCAGAATGGTTCAGGATTCCCCCGTCATTGTTCGCCGTTCACCACTGACGCGAAAGGTTCTCAGGAGAAATTTCATTTCAACAAAGGCTGAATGGGTCAAAGTTGACAACGTCTTTTTACATTTAGTCAAAGCCGGTATGATTGCATGAGCATCGGTTGAAATCTTTCGCGGGCAGTATCTCGTATTTGTCCGCAATACATTGGTGCTTAAATGACACCATTTCATGAGGGACATAAATCTACAAACAATATTTGAACAAGATTTATTCAGAATTGACGGTTTGAATAACGTATGAAAAGAGTGACATGGACAGTGTTGGTGAAGTTACTGACAGGTAGCGACTTTAGAGGAGGGGGATGGGTCCACTAAATTTACAGCTCGGAGACACCCCGGTACCGGGGTTTCATAAATAACACTTAGCAGACTTATCGAGCGTAAGTGGTTTCACAGGCCAGTATATGAGTTGCAGCTTTTTCAAGAATACGGGGCCTGGACACGTCTCGAGAGGCGATCAACGTGATCGTGTCACGTGCTCAGTGATCGGAGGGAAAGCGTCTTTTAACTTCAGTATGTGTATTTTGGGGAACACTGCATGATTTATAGTCACGGTTCACTCAAACACGTTAAAGTCGATGGAAGTAATTTATAAGAGGCCAACAAGAAAGCAACACAAAGGTATAAACAGATCCCACCTCCGCGGTAAATGTGTAACAGAACAAACATTGACATGGACACAAACTGACTTCCTTGCGAAAAGGCGTGCGCGTGTAGATCTCGCTCCACTGTTAATTAAGGCTCTTGTAGACACGACAACTTGTAATTAGTCAACTCGAACTGTTCTAGTTTACTGATATAACAATGTGACCTCTGAACTACAATTATAACGTCGGCGGCATATAGGCCAGTGGGTAAACACAAGTGTTTTACACGACTGGCGAACCAACGGTAACATAACTCCCATGAAATTGCCAAGACAAACAAGTCAAACCTGACTTTCTTTGAAGCAAAAGGTAATTGGGCAATACTGGAACGCCTGTACAAGTTATCTGACGTCACTAGGGGTGGGGAGGTAGACACCGAGTCTGTGTTACACCCTTCAATGCGTGATGCAACTGGGGGCACTGACTCTGTGTGTGTGTGTGTGTGTGTGTGTGTGTGTGTGTGTGGGGGGGGGGGTTGTTGTTTTTTTGTATGTGTGTGTGTGTATTTGTACGTTTCTGTGTCTTCTTCTTCTTCTTCTGCGTTCGTGGGCTGAAACTCCCACGTACACTCGTGTTTTTGCACGAGTAGAATTTTACGTGTATGACCGTTTTTACCCCGCCATTAAGGCAGCCGATTTCGGAGGAAGCATGCTGGGTATTTTCGTGTTTCTATAACCCACCGAACTCTGACATGGATTACAGGATCTTTTCCGTGCGCACTTGGTCTTGGGCTTGAGTGTACACACAAAGGGGGATAAACCACTAGCAGGTCGGCAAATAGGTTGACCTGGGAGATCGGAAAAATCTCCACACTTAACCCACCAGGCGGCCGCGCCGCGGCCGGGATTCGAACCTTCGACCTTCCGATTAAGAGGCCGACGTCTTACCACCCCCCGCCACAGCGCCCGTCGTTTCTGTCTATATGTCTGTCTGTCTGACTGTCTGTCTGTCTGTCTGTCTGTCTTCTGTGTCAATGGCAGTTCGTGCGTGTGTCCGTCCGCGTTTCTGCGGCTCGTCTGTGTCTGTGCGTGTGTTTCTGGGGTGTCATTTCACTTAATCATGTCAACACACTAACTCGCACAGTGATCGCTTCCAGGTCTAATTGCACTCAATCTGTCCATCTTGATCGGTTCTCTGAAGTTTTCACCGATAGTCGAACGCGTCTCCCCCAGACCCTAAACCCCTGCCTTGCAAAGTGTAAAAATTCGCGCATCAAACTAAACAGCAACCACCACAAATATAAACTGATCAGGTCGCCACCGTACTTGTGAAAGCCCAAAGCCGGGCCAACAAATAAACACTCTCCCACGCTAGCGGAACAATAGCCACCCTTTCTCG
Organism: Littorina saxatilis; assembly: GCF_037325665.1. Taxonomy (NCBI): domain Eukaryota; kingdom Metazoa; phylum Mollusca; class Gastropoda; order Littorinimorpha; family Littorinidae; genus Littorina; species Littorina saxatilis. Next base: position 16,627,396 of record NC_090256.1, on the reverse strand, counting down.
GCCGTTACATTGGACCTTTCCCCCCTCCACTCCCCCGCCTGCCTCCCCCCCCCCCCCTCCCCCCCCGCCCCCCTCACTTCACCTCTCCAAAGTACCTCCGACTCAATTCGTTAATCTCCCAAGCCGTTCCTTACAGATCAACGTGTGTTTTTGACCTATACGTCAATATTCCTTTGGTCTCCAAGGGAGGCTAGTCCGGTCAGAGAAATACACAGCAGAAAGGAACGGGAATCTCTTGAACTGGAACCGCTCGGAATGTGTGAAAAGAAGCCGGCCTGCTATACACTTGTTGGGCAACATTCGCTCTTTTTGTCTGTTGTCTGGTGGGCGTTTTGGGGTCTTGGATTCTGTGACCAAATACTCGCTTGGTGGTGTGTGTGTATTGTTGGTCAAGCTTTAATTGAGGATCTGTCATAAAAGGAGACGGAACGGTTTCCCAACTGGAATAAGGCGATACTGATAATAAGGGTGAAGTTGGGACAGTGGGGTTTGAATGTAACAGACAGACAGTTAGACAGGTGGAAGAACGAACAGACAAACAGATACAAGAACAGACAGGCAAGAGATGATCAGTTTAGAGTGGAGATGGACAAGATACTGGGGGGAATGCGGGGGGCGGGGGGGTGACTAGATAAGACTCTCTCTCTCTCTCTCTCTCTCTCTCTCTCTCTCTCTCTCTCTCTCTCTCTCTCTCTCTCTCTCTCTTTCTCTCTTTGTCCGTCTGTCTGTCAGTCTGTGAAATACGTGTTTGGCAAACTCTACCCTTTCTTCTCTAGTGAGCCACGGGACAGCAGTAACCAGCACGCAGCACTGACTACAATCGGTGTCTACGATAGTGGTTCGACCGTAGTTACCTCCCTTCAACCTGACTTACCTTGCAGACGACCGTAGTTATCTCCCTTCAGTCTCACTTACCTTGCAGACGACACCACGTGATATCCAGTGTGCCGCCATCCTTTCTCGCTGTCCCATGTTGGTGACTCGGCCATTTTGTCATCGTGGATGTGAACCACCAACCCTTGGCCCAAGATGGTGGGCAATGGGACCACATTGTCCACCCTCCGCTCAGCCACCGTCATGCTTCGTCGTCCCACGCTCCACACAGGTTGGCTTTCCTTCGTCGATGCAGCCATCTCTTGTACAATAGCTTGTCTTCTTTCTGGAGAGTCCGAACACTGGTCAGAAGTGGATATGGATAGCGTCCTTTTCCCTAATCATCTAAAACTCTCTGCTTCTGCGGGCAGACTATTGATTGAACTGCTAAAAGAAACTTAGATTTTGTGGCACGGTCAGAAAAGAAGAATATATTTTGGCGCTTTTTCCACCAACGCTATGATCTTCCTCGTCTCTGTCTGCGTGAGTCCATCGTTATAACCAGCGACCCGAGAGAATGGATGTTGTTATCATGGTCATGTAGAGTAGTCACTTCTTCCCTTACAGTCACGTCACTTACGCTTTCTGCATGATGGCGCTGTACTTCTAGAGTTGGAACATGATGGTAGTTGTTGGAGCCTCCAGTAGACACGAATAAAGTCTAGTAAAACATGTGGAATGGTCTGAGCTAGTCAGGGCACAACGCGAACAATTGTCTCGAAGCCAAACACTAACTTCCCCCTCTGCATGCACACCAAAAGGAATCGATCCAATATCGTGTCATGTTCTACACATTTCTGCTTTCACTGTTCCAGTTTTGGAAGACAGACATCCATAATGATTTACGATAGCTATCAGAGAGCGGAGGATATGATATGATATTGTATACCCCTCCCGGTGAGTCTTTGGCTCCTCTCTGAGGGCACTTGACGCGGTCAGGTGGTGTCTGATCACTCACTTAGTGTCGTCATAAATCACCCCACACACTTGTCAATACATTGTGATATTGCATGGTGTCTGGTATCATCCGCGATACCAGACACGCCGGGTCATTCGCTCTAACTATGCTGACGACTGTTGAAACGTAAAGACAATGTTAATGCAGGTGTTTGCATGCACGTGACAACTCGTCAACACACAGGCAGCTACACTTTCACTCACAAACAAACAGACAGACAGACAGACAGACAGACATGCACATGTGCGACAAATCCTAAACACACTCAGGCAGACATACACTCACTTACAAAGAAACAGACAGACAAGACAACAACACACACACACACACACACACACACACACACACACACACACACACACACACACACACACACACACACACACACACACACACACACACGCATGCATTCATACTCAAACACATCATAACAGAACGCAGATGAGTTAAAAACGACAAAATGTTTATTTGCTAACATTTCCGATATGACACAAAGTCGTATAATTGCATAAACTCATCCACAAATAGCATAACTGTGGTTTTGTGATTGTCAATGCAAAGCGCGCCAGGTCTTTTTCCCGGGCTATAATCGCTGGTATACATTTTATTATATTACATATGGGCGATCTAATTATCGCACGAACGTCAGCCAAAAATCCAAAAAGAGAAGGATGTTTTTAATAATGTGCAGAAGGGCCTAAATGATTTATGTCTGACAAATAAACAGAAACAATATCATACTAGATTTCTGAAAACAACAAAGGGTTGTTTACTAGAGGAGTCTACATATGTCTTTTTCCTGGAGGACTTTTTAATTGGGGTGTAAAAAAAATTGAATCTGGCAAATTACGTCATGTTGATGTCATTGAAAGGCATTGAATCTCGAAAATGACGGTACTTTGATGATGTCATTCGAAGACGTTGAATCTCGCAAAGGACGTTGCTTTGAAGATGTCATTCGAAGACGTTGAATCTCGCAAATGACGTTACTTTGATGATGTCATGGGAAGACGTTGATTTCGTTGTGATCAGGAAGAAACCTGCGTTTTGTGGGCAGTATAATGTACAAGTCAAAAACATTTAAATTAAAAAAAAATTAAACTCTAACTACTGTGCATGCAAACACAAAGGACAAAGGCACACGTCGATAAGTGAAGTAATATTGGACATCGTTTTGGCAACTGGCGGATCGACTGTATGCATTCCCTACGGATATTTACCCTATGCCTCATCAATTACGTCATAATACGTCATACAGGAAAATATAATAACACAAAACCCCAAAACGAAGACACTGTACAAATCTTGGATGGATACAAGGGAAGGAAACACACCCACATTTTCAATGGGTGAGAAGGACTCTTCTGGTAACACATGTAAGTTTGTAGGCAGTGTTGGCAGCCGTCTCAGCTTGTATAAAAAGCCGGTTACGTCATCAAACAATAAGACACACGCGCGTGGCATGCACACACAAACACACACACACACACACACACACACACACACACACACACACACACACACATGAAAACAAAAACCTGCAACCAACCAACCAACTAACCATCCAATTAACTAACAAACAAAACACGTTTTAACTATGCCTGCAACTATGCATCTCAACTATGCATCTCAAATCGCACAGCCATGAATGCCGGTGGCGGTGGCACGAACTGACGTAACCGATTGCATCAGCTCTGAAACCAATTTGACCCACACAGTGTCCACTAAGCGTTTAAATTGAAAGAGTTGTCAGTACAGACAGCAGAGTGGGGCAGTGGAAGCGTGCTGGGCCCATAACCCAGAGGTCCGTGGATCGAAACCACGCTCTGCTAATGTTTTTCCCAATTTCTTTCTTAATTTTAATATTTAATAAGAATAAAAAATAACACCCAAACACCAAAATGAAATAAATATTTCGGAGTGAAAACTCCTTCTTCAGTAATCATGTAATGGAATCAAAACAAACGATGACGTAAAAACAGAAAGGAAATTACGTAAGAATACAAATGACGTCATTCTAAAAATAGATAAAACACGTGCAAATTTGCTATTGTTCTCTCTCTCTCTCTCTCTCTCTCTCTCTCTCTCTCTCTCTCTCTCTCTCTCTCTCTCTCTCTCTCTCTCTCTCTCTCTAAAGTAAGCAGTAAAGGTAAAACGTCATATGTTTGCAAGCACATACACTTGATCACACTCACTCCCACACGCACACACACACATACTTCCAGGTGTTGAATGCGATCCAGGGAGCTAACATGTTACAAGGCTGATAAGTTTATAGCCATAGGACACTGTTTATCTTGTTGATAGCGTCAAAAGACGTTGTGTACTCTGCTGCGAACAACAAAGGGATAATTATAGAAAAATATCCAAACATTATATCCGCGAACAGCCTCGTAATAACAAATACAGAGGGTAGCAACAGTCAATTAGTCAAACACATTAAGTCCGTCAGGGAAATTGGTCTGCAGCTGATGTCTCCAGAACCTTTCTCTTCTCTTTCTCAAAGCAATGTCTTCTGCATGGATTTTTTCTATGGCTGTGCATTGCATGTCTGCTAGTGTATGTCCAGGGAGATTAAAATGTTTAGCGACCATTGTATCTTCTCGTGTATATTTTGATGTACTGTCCGTGTGTCCTGCATGATCTTTGTAGTGTTTGATGTTGTGCCTGTGGCCATAGAAACGTTTTTTAAGTGTCTGTCCAGTTTCGCCGACATACTGACATTTTTTGCATTTGCCACAGTCAATTAGGTAAACCAAGTTGGTTGTGTCACAGGACATGAAAGTTCTGATATTGTGTGTACCTCTATTAACAACACTGTGGAATGTCCTCGTCTCCTGCAAGTGCCCCCCGCACAACACACACCTCCTCCCACTGCACCTATGGCATCCATTTTGCTGGTGAAAGGGCTTCTGGTGAACACCATTGTTGCTACTAGTGCATTGTGAAGAGGCGCGCCCCACGCAAGGACCACCCACAAAAGACGAAGACACACCACACTGCTGCGGTTGATCTTCATGTCTCTGCTGCTGCTGTTGGTCATCAGGTTCTTGTTGCTGCTGCTGTTGGTCATCAGGTTTTTGTTGCTGCTGCTGTTGCTCATCAGAGTCTTGTTGCTGCTGCTGTTGGTCATCAGGTTCTTGCTGCTGCTGCTGTTGTTCATCAGGTTCTTGTTGATGTTGGTAATTAGGTTCTTGTTGCTGCTGCTGTGGATCCTCATGTTGCTTCTGCTGTGGATCGTCATGTTGCTGCTGCTGCTGTTGTAGGTCACCAGGTTGTTGTTGCTGGTGCTGGTGATCATCGGGTTGTTGCTGGTTCTGCTGTTTTGATGGCATTTTGCTGGGCATTAGAATACGCCTGAGATTTCTACAGTTACGTTCACCTACTATTGGCGGCTGGGGGACTGCTTTTTGCATTCTGCTGCTTGAGTGTAGGATGGGCAAATAGTCTTTGAGCCACTGGGACAGAGGTGGGTTTGCAGGGTTGTGGGTAATGATGATGGGCACACGGTCTGTCTGTTGTCGTTCTTTGTAGTTTAGTGTGTTTTTTCTGGGTATCGCTGCTACTTTTTTGATGGCTTCTTCCAATAAAGGCTTCGGATAGCCTCTTTTTGAGAGCTTTTCTTTCAGTTCTTGTGATCTCTTTTGGAAATTTTCTTCGGAAGAGCAGATTCGTCTGATCCGCAGGCACTGGCTGTAGGGGATGGACCTTGTACAATGTCTTGGATGGCAGCTATTGAATGGCAGACACATGTTGGCATCTGTGGGTTTGGTGTGAAGATCGGTGACGATGGAGTTGTCGGCGATGCTGAGGTTCACGTCCAGGTATGGGATGTTGCGTGCACCGTAGTTGGCTGTGAACTTTATGGATGGGTGCAGCGTGTTAATCCACTTCAGAAACAGGTTCAGTTGTTCTTCTCCGTGAAACCACAGCATCGCCACATCATCAATGAATCTTTTCCAACATGTGTTGTGGATGGTCCATGGTGAGTTTTTCAAAATTCTTTCCTCTATCCAGGCCATGAAAATGTTAGCTATTGTGGGTGCCATAGGTGTTCCCATTGCTGTCCCGAACTTCTGTTTGTAGATTTCGCCGTCAAACTGGAACACGTTGTTTTGGAGGACATGTTCAATGATCGGGACCAGTAGATCAAGCGGTGGTGACTGAGGTGCTGCGTCGTACTGGTTCAACGCTGCCTGTATAGCAGGACCCACTTCCTCATGAGGAATGTTAGTGTACAGCCCAACCACATCAATAGTGACAATGAGTACATCCTCAGGCAAAGGCTCATAGGTTTCTTTCCACTCTTCTACAATTTTGAGAAAGTGTGTTGTATCCTTCACAAAGGAGGGAAGCTGGTGAATAATTGGCTGAAGCCAGTGGTCCACTAGCTTGGACAGGTGTTCAGTGGGACCTCCAATGCCTGAAACAATCGGACGTCCCGGAGGATTGTCAAGTCTCTTGTGCACTTTGGGCAAATGATCAAAAAGTATGACATTTTATGTTTTCAGTGTCCAGCAATCCCCACTTATATGTATTACTGTCAATGTGTCCTTGGTTCTTGAGATCAGTCAGAAAGTCATTGGATTTTTTCGCAATGTCTTTTGTCGGGTCTGAGGATAGTGTTTCATAGGTAGTAGGATCATTGAGTTGACGCATTGCTTCCTTGGTATAGTCAGAGCAATCTTGAACCACAACCGCTCCACCTTTATCAGCAGGCACAATCCGGATTTTTCTTTCATCCACCATCTGTTTCAGCTCCTGGATTGCCACCTGACTCTTCTTATTGATGTTTCTCTTTTTGTTGGGCACTGGTTTGAACGCCTTTACGCTAGTCTGTATTGAAGAACAATAGGCGTCAAGGGCTTCATCTCTCCCAGTTCTGGGACACCAGAATGTTTTTTTGTAGAATTTGGGTTTAGTAGATAGCTGAGCTGGCGTATCTTCTTGCAAAAAGTATTCTTTTAGCCTAATCTTCCTCATGCCCTCATACGTATCTTCCAACAATTGCAGCTTGTTAATGTTGGTAGGTGTAGGACAAAACTTCGGCCCAAACGACAAGACATGTGTCTGCTCTTCTGTGAGTTCTATTGTAGACAAGTTTATGACTTGCTTTTTTTCAGTTTCAAGCGGCATTTGACGTACAAATCTTCTGTTCTTCTTTCTAGGACCTTTACCACCATTGGTTGCTGGACCTTTGGTAGTAGTGGAGCTTTTTGCTAATGACCTTGAAAGAAGTTGAGATGGTTCTGCCCCAGAAGACAAACTGGCCGAAGACGACTCAGATGACAACAGTTTTGTAGGTATCTCAGTCAATGGCTGCGGATAAATATCTGATGACATGGGGTGCACTGGTGAACTTATCAATGGTGACTGACACTGTGAAGCCGACGCTGACAACTGACACTGCGGTGACGCAGCTGAGGATAGCAAGCATGTATGTGTCGCAGCTATTGATGATTGACCTAGTGGTAAACTTGTCGATGACAGTACTGAGGATGAGGCTCCTGTCGGTGATAACGACACGTTTGTTTGTGACGCGGTCGGTGTAGCACTGATGCCACCAAATGACTGCCGTGACGTAGCTGGTAACATCACAGATGATGCCGTCGACAGAACTGAGGATGAGGCTCCTGACATTGATAACGACACGTTTGCTTGTGACATTGTCGGTGTAGCACTGACGCCACCGAATGACTGCCGTGACGTAGCTGGTGACATCACCAATGATGCCGTTGACAGTACTGATGATGCCGTCGACAGAACTGATGATGAGGTTCCCGACGGTGATAACACTTTTGTTTGTGACACGGTAGGTGTAGCACTGACGCCACCGACATGACACACTCCTTGCTTAGCTGATGGCTGCAACAATACTGACAACTTTTTGTTTTTGCGCTGAAAGTAAGTCTCTCGTGTTCTGTTTTCCTTATCCTGCAGCGTAGAAATAAACTGATTATAGCTAGCCTTGCTTAGATGTTGGAATGCCAAGGAAATATTTTCTTTCAGCTCCCTGTCTAGTCGTAGAACTTCCAACTTGTAGTACAAAATTACTCGTCGAATAATGTCATACGACTTTGCTTCCAGGCTTTTCCGAATTTCATCCCTTAGGTCATCTGGTAGGCCACACTCGCCGTATCGAATAACAAATCCGGATGGTATGATGCAATGGTTCAAACAAATGGAAAGAAAGTAAATATGAGAAACAAAACGAGTGATCTTTGAAACTAAGTTGATACCATGACCCCACGTTGGAAAAGCACAGGATCCTGATGGATGCATTTTTGAAGAAAAACAGTTACAACCTAACTGAGCATCCAACGCGAAGACTTGGTGAATTAACGAGGAAAAACGATGATTGCAAGAAGAAAACGATGACGGTGGATCCTCAAAGGATACAGGGTGCACTCCAACACTGGGAATATGAATAAGAATAAAAAATAACACCCAAACACCAAAATGAAATAAATATTTCGGAGTGAAAACTCCTTCTTCAGTAATCATGTAATGGAATCAAAACAAACGATGACGTAAAAACAGAAAGGAAATTACGTAAGAATACAAATGACGTCATTCTAAAAATAGATAAAACACGTGCAAATTTGCTATTGTTCTCTCTCTCTCTCTCTCTCTCTCTCTCTCTCTCTCTCTCTCTCTCTCTCTCTCTCTCTCTCTCTCTCTCTCTCTAAAGTAAGCAGTAAAGGTAAAACGTCATATGTTTGCAAGCACATACACTTGAGCACACTCACTCCCACACGCACACACACACATACTTCCAGGTGTTGAATGCGATCCAGGGAGCTAACATGTTACAAGGCTGATAAGTTTATAGCCATAGGACACTGTTTATCTTGTTGATAGCGTCAAAAGACGTTGTGTACTCTGCTGCGAACAACAAAGGGATAATTATAGAAAAATATCCAAACATTATATCCGCGAACAGCCTCGTAATAACAAATACAGAGGGTAGCAACAGTCAATTAGTCAAACACATTAAGTCCGTCAGGGAAATTGGTCTGCAGCTGATGTCTCCAGAACCTTTCTCTTCTCTTTCTCAAAGCAATGTCTTCTGCATGGATTTTTTCTATGGCTGTGCATTGCATGTCTGCTAGTGTATGTCCAGGGAGATTAAAATGTTTAGCGACCATTGTATCTTCTCGTGTATATTTTGATGTACTGTCCGTGTGTCCTGCATGATCTTTGTAGTGTTTGATGTTGTGCCTGTGGCCATAGAAACGTTTTTTAAGTGTCTGTCCAGTTTCGCCGACATACTGACATTTTTTGCATTTGCCACAGTCAATTAGGTAAACCAAGTTGGTTGTGTCACAGGACATGAAAGTTCTGATATTGTGTGTACCTCTATTAACAACACTGTGGAATGTCCTCGTCTCCTG
>NC_090256.1:16536553-16617971 GCF_037325665.1 Littorina saxatilis | reverse complement strand
TCATTTCTTCTTTTGGTAGAATCAATCGGTTTTTTGCTAGAAGCATCTATTTTGTGGGTGGAAACATCCGATTTTTTGTTGGAATATCTTTTGCTTACTAAGCAATTATTTTGGTGAAAGCATCTATTCTTTTGGTGATTTAATTTATTGCCATATATATGTTACAGTTAATCTGTAAAACCAGGGAATACGTGTATTAACTAGGTAATACGTGAATTAACTGACGGAAAAAAAAAGTTAATTCATGTATTACCTAAAATAGTTTAGTTAATACACGTATTCCCTGGTTTCACAGATTAACTGTAACATATATACGTGTAATAAAAGCACACAGAATAACGCAAGACATGAAGTTGTTCAGTAAGTACTAGCTAGTAGTAGTACTAGCAAATCAGCAGCTAAGTAAAATTTAATCAGTTTTTTCTTAACAGGAGATAAATTATTATCCATTAGTAGGGATCACTGCAAGCAGAGAGACCCTAGGAAAATGAATAACAACAACAGTTCTTCGGAATTAATTTTACAGGAACTTCAACTTGTTCAAGAAAGTTAACGTTTGATCAATCAGGAAGTAATATATATATGTAAAAAATACATGTTTGCCCCCTTTGAACAGTCAGTGAAAAAACGCATATTTTATGATCAGATTAAGAATTGCGGCAGTTTGAGCATCGCTTGCAAGATTGTTATACTGTGGCAGAACGTACAGGTCTCATGGTTTTTCATCCACTTTCTGGCTGTGTTTTTGTACATGTGGGTCTCCAATGCTGTCATTGCATGCTGTCTCTGCTCTCCCATAGTTCTCTTTTTTGCTATCACCATCAGTCTGTCTCCTCTCACCATAAACCCCTCTCACCTTCACACTCTGTTTTTGATTGTAGGAAGTGACGGTGAATGTTGTTGTTTGTTTCCAGATGAATTATCGTTGCGTGACATTATACACAGTGACAGCCAGCCAGGTGTGTCCATGTTTCATCAGCATCAGAATTGTAACGTCACACTGTTTGACAGCCAGGGGGGCATCCTCAACACCACTTTGACACAGGTAAGTGTGTTGGTACACACGGGGTGACCACCACCCCCCCCCCACCCCCCCCCCCCCCCCCCCCCACCCCCCCCAACAATGCCACCAATAAAAATGCTAATAACTTCTGCATCTGTTCAACGACTTACTTCATATTTTGTTTATGAATGATCTGTAGTTTATAATAATCGGTTCACAAAGTTTCTTTTTGTAGGTCAAATGGTCTGACTTTTGCGCCCTTTCAAAAAAATGTTCCAAATTCGGGGATTGACTCATCAGTAGGATTTTTGACATTGAGCGAGAGTAACACTCCCTCAATTTAAACCCTCCAGATTGTTACGTTTGGAGTTATCTGATGAAGCTAGCATTTATTGTGAGTCACCCTGTACATCATACTACATGTTCATGTACACGAGAACATTTTTGTGAGTTGGTTTCATTTGATAAGTGTGAGGATGTATGTCAGGAAGCCCAGGAACTGTTGTTGAAACTTGTGATCTGATCTGATTGTAGTGGGAACACGGATGAAACATACTTTTAGTTTTTAGTCAGGAATTCCTGGTGTGAAAAACCATTTCCTGACAGGTTATCTAAACGTCCACAGCTAGAGGAAGCAAAAATATTAGAGAGAGAGAGAGAGAGTGTGTGTGTGTGTGTGTGTGTGTGTGTGTGTGTGTGTGTGTGTGTGTGTGTGTGTGTGTGTGTGTGTGTGTGGTTAGAACATATTTCAATTCATCTGGGTTTTTGTAAACCATCAACCAGATTCTCCTTCTTTGTTTTTAGCCTTGTAGCCAGTTCCCTTGGCCGAAATTCAGGAGTCGGGATTCTTTAGTCCAAGATAAACAGTACCCTCCTCTACCCTCAACTAGACCGGCACGGTTGGCCTAGTGGTAAGGCGTCCGCCCCGTGATCGGGAGGTCGTGGGTTCGAACCCCGGCCGGGTCATACCTAAGACTTTAAAATTGGCAATCTAGTGGCTGCTCCGCCTGGCGTCTGGCATTATGGGGTTAGTGCTAGGACTGGTTGGTCCGGTGTCAGAATAATGTGACTGGGTGAGACATGAAGCCTGTGCTGCGACTTCTGTCTTGTGTGTGGCGCACGTTATATGTCAAAGCAGCACCGCCCTGATATGGCCCTTTGTGGTCGGCTGGGCGTTAAGCAAACAAACAAACAAAATCTACCCTCAACTCCTCAGTACCATTACCTGCCCAGATCTCTTAATTTGTATGAAAGATTGTTTCATCTTTTGGGGTGCGGTGTGGATGGAGGATATGATCAAATAAATGCACTGCTTGTGTCATTGTGTTTGTATATAGAGTAACATTATTTGTACCATGTCATTAACAATGTATATTTGTTTTATCTTTTGACAGGATGGCCATATAGAAAACTTAACATTACACTTTGTGGCCTTTGGGAAAAGATTCCAGGTAGATCTACACCTCACAAGGTAAGATGTAGTCAATGCTTTAACTTACAAGAATGCAAAAACAACAGGCACACACAAGGGGAGGAGGGTATTGAAATAAATGTACTCTTTGAATTGATCGAAGGTACCTTCTTGGTTCAATGTACATCACCTCACATTGGGCCAGACTTTCACATGTGACAGGAGGCTGTTGATATTGGTTGATTTGTCCCTAAATAATTATATTAACCTGTTGCTGTTTTAATAAGATAAAATAAAAGGAAAAAGAAAACAACAGAAAACGCTTACAAGAATCCACATGTTTGTGAATGTTGCACTGTCTCTATAATTTAACGATCCATAAAGTGAACCTGTCTTGTTTTTATTATTCTTGATTGTGGAACGTTAACCGTCTCTCTGTTTTAGATTTCTGTTTCTGTTTAAATAGAAGTTGTTTGTTTATCATTGATGCAGTCACTTTCATGATCATCATGTTCAGTGTCCTTTGTTGACTTCTTCCAGAGATCTCTTCGGGAGTTCCTACACCAGGAAAGTTCTGCATGATAAGGGCAAGGATGTGAAGGAATCGCTACATGTAAGTTATTAACAAAAGTTTCTCAAATGTGACATGCACAGTCCATTTATTTTTTACGATGGAGTCATGTAATTTGCACTTAACTTAAAACGCACGCGTCAATTTTCTTGCTTTCCCTTTTGGAGCCAGTAAACGGTGACACGGCTGTGATTCTATTGCAAAAGCATGAAGTACGTTATGCGCATGTGTTGTCAGGTGAGGCTCAAATCTGAGCCATTAGTGATTTGTAAAAAGGTCAGCAATCGCTGTTAGTGTTACAATTCTGTCACCGCATTTACAACATGCTTTATTCTTGAGACAGATGACGGAAGACACAAAAATGTGACCCTCCACCACGAAATGAGTCGCATGTCACCTCGCGCGGTTCTGCGCTAGGCTTAATAAAAGTCCGGGGAGTGTCTGGTAACAGTGTGAGGGTCACCTTAGTTACAGGCTTATAACTCAAACAGTTTTCGCTCTTTTCTAAAACAGGTTTCACCACTGGATAGAGCATAAAAAACTCTTTAGAAAAATGTAAAAATATGAAAATCATGCAAAGGTGACATGCGACTCATTCCGTGGTGGAGGGTCACAAATATCCTTGTAGTTGTATGGTCGGTCAAGGCAAAATCATAGCCAACTGGCAGAGTGTGACTGAGCATGGCATGATCACTTCAAAGCATCTGATTGACCCTTGACCTTTATTTTTTACTGTTGATGGACATCCTGTGCAGCAAACCCCCTTTTAACACCTCCAAAAATCTGAACAAATATGGTTTTAATGTGACATGAAATCTGTTTTTAATGTGACATGGTGACACAGTAGTCTCCCTGCCCAGCAGTCTCTGCTGAGTTGTCTGCCACTGAAGAGCACAGACTGTTTTATAGTATCTCAGCGTTGCCGGCTAAGTCACCTGTCAATTGTAGAGTTCTGTTTGGGATGGGGTGTGGCTGCTGCTGTCTCCTTGTATGCTCCTGGGAACCTTATTGTACCCATAGCACTTTTTATAAGGCTATTAATTTAGCTCTAAAATCTCAATCCTGTTCGACTGGCTTTTCCTCCAAAGGTGGTTCTTTGTTTTTCGGACACTCCGTTACATTGAGAAGGAGGGAGTCTTAAAATGCAGATAAATTTGAAGACTTTATTAACAGAAAATCTTCTTTTTTTTAAACACACAAAAAACAGGGTCTTAACCCTTTCACTGCCCACCCCGTATGTAATACATGGTCATTTTTGGTTTGTCGTACGCCCATAACCGTATCTCATACGTGGGATTTGTGTCACCAACATTTCAGGACATTTCTGAAAACTAAATGGGAGGTAACCACTGTCCAAGTACTTGTAGGGGTTCTAAACACAGTTCTTTCCCATAGACCGTTCAGATAAGCTACTATACCACGTGTTGACAGCTCACCACTTTGCCAAGACATGTTAGTATTCACAATGGCGGCGGAAAGTCCGACCTCAACTCGTAGACCTGTTTTCAAGCGATACAGTGTTCTGGAAGCTCTACAAGAAGTGATTTATGGATTACCACACAGAAGAATACTTTTATGGGCTGTAATGTGAGTACCTGATGTTTGACACCAGTTTTAGCAGTGTTTTGTGTGGTTTTATGTGCTGCAATGACCCAATGTGTGTGTGTGTAAGTCCGGAAACTGTAATTTTTGACAAAAATGGTCATTATATCAATTTTTACTATAACAATCACAAACAAAGTCCAATGATCATGTCATCCAAAAATAGCCAAGGGTATAAGCAAAACACATGCCAAAGATCTAAGAGATATCTCAATAAATGATCGAGCAGTGAACAGATTAGTGAACCTACCGAAGAAAGCGAAATTTTGCCCTGGCGCACAGCAATACCAAAATGCTGTTATACTGTGGCAGTGAAGAGGTTAACTTGGGCAAAGTCTGAAACTGGGGGGGGGGGGGGGGGGGGGTCTTAAAAGCGGGTTGTACTGTATGACCATTCATGTTGTGTTGCAGAGAAAGGAGCACTGTTACTACCAGGGGCAGATAGCAGACAATCCCGCCTCTCACGCCGCGCTCAGCTCCTGTGATGGATTCAGGTAAATGTTTATCATAGATACAGTGTGTCAGTAGCAAGGCTGTTTGTATGGTGGTGCCCGGCATCAGCAGACTGCTCCGGGCTAGCCAACACTGTTCCTTCATGGAAGGTATGAAGGACATGTTGATTGTATGCCAAACGAAAAAAGGACATTATATATCATACAGTCACAGACATAATATCAAACACAATGGATTGATGCAGTGACCATAGTTTACAAAGGCTATGTATTGGCACAGAACACATAATGCAGTGAACAAAGTTTACAAAGGCTATGTATTGGCACAGAACATTAACACATAATGCAGTGAACAAAGTTTACAAAGGCTATGTTATGGCACAGAACACATAATGCAGTGACCATAGTTTACAAAGGCTATGTGATGGCACAGAACACATAATGCAGTGAACAAAGTTTACAAAAGGCTATGTTATGGCACAGAACACATAATGCAGTGACCATAGTTTACAAAGGCTATGTATTGGCACAGAACACATAATGCTGTGAACAAAGTTTACAAAGGCTATGTTATGGCACAGAACACATAATGCAGTGACCATAGTTTACAAAGGCTATGTGATGGCACAGTACACATTCTTAAATACTGGTTACAGAAAGGTTGAATGATGGTCGGAAATCAGAATTCACATTAGAGAAAATTGTTTATGCTCACGGAATGTCAAAAGCTAAATGGATTACTTGTGTTGCAGAGGCTATATTGCCGACGGAAAAGAAACATATCACATAGACCCACTCAGAGGCTCTGGACACAGAATATTCAGGAACAGTGATAGAAAAAAACTGCCATTGAAGTGTGGTAAGTTATAGTTCACTGTCATCCTTGACTGCTGTGGTCAACAGTTTCTGGGGACTTGGTCACAAGACTTGAAATGTTTGCCTCAAAAGGCAACATTATGTGGAATTTTAGTATTTACTTTTTTCCTTATCTTATTTTCAGGGCCTAGCATTGTAAGCCGTTTGGCGTACTTTACGCCGAAATAACATCTCCAGTACGCGGAACTCGATTTGGTGTACGTCGAAATGCAAAAACCTGTTATTCCCAAACGGTAAACCCAAACAGTCCCAGCTTTCGTTTTGTGTGCCGTTCGGTTCAATTCTCAATCGGTTTGACAGTTTGCTTGAGCACGCACTTCCTCTGGCATCGCGCGTGCATGCTTTGTGCCGGTGTTTTGTGGCTCTAGACTTGAAATAATGTCTCGAAGCGACATTGTTGAACGTGGTCAGCCATTCAGTGACAAAGAATCCAGGTATTCCTGGAAGTGGGAATGGCTGGATTTCGTTCCGAAGGCGGAAGACAAGTCAGAAGAAGTAATGTGCCGATACGGACTATGGCTCCGAAAGGTTGCTATTTCTGGCAAAGCATACTGTCAGTTGTGCCGGAAAGAAATAGGTTACGCGAACAAGGGCTTCGCTGCTATCACAGGCCACTGTGAAACGCAGATGTTGGTAAAGGCATAATTTAGTTGCTCAATCTTCTTTGGGGGGGAGGTCATTTTAGGTAAAATCTCAAAAAGATCTTCAAATTCGGGGCCCCCGCCTTTGTAAGCTAAACTCACTTTTTCCAATGCTAGGCCCTGATTTTAATTTTTGGCTCACGTAAGTGTAGCCTATGCGATCGTAACTTTGTCTGTCTGTGCGTACGTGCGTATGTGCGTGTGTATGTCTGTGGTAGAAACTCTAACATTTGAAGACGTCACATTACATTGACGTCACATTATGACGTAAGAGGGTTAGACGTCACGCGAAGGAAGTACTGAAAGTCTCGGTCATTATTATTTTGAGCGCGCCGAGACTAGTTGGCAGTCGTGTCCTTGTAAGTAGGCTACATGCAGACAGACAGATCTAGATCTAGTGTCTCGCTTTCTTGCACAGTTTCACCTATGCTCTTTCTCTCTGTGTGTGTGTGTGTGTGTGTGTGTGTGTGTGTGTGTGTGTGTGTGTGTGTGTGTGTGTGTGTGTGTGTGTGTGTGTGTGTGTGTGTGTGACGGAGTGATTGAGTTTGTGTTACTGTTTGTCGATTTCTTACGTGAGCCTTGATGGCTTCGCCTCTTGTTATAAAATAACAAGCTATTTGACTTTTTAGAATGATAAATATGATTGCTTGATGGTTTGACTTAAATTTCTCATCATTTTTGTTTTTATTTTCACTGGTAAAGATTTGAAAAAATGTGCTGAACATGTAGAAAGCACAAAGCCTGAAAGTAACAAATTGTTTCCCTTGCACCAGGTCTTTTGCAACATCCAAGTCAATATTAAATTTAGAAAAATGTGTCCTTTCCATGTGAAAGGGTACGTAATTAAACATTTCCTGTAATTAACAGATTTTTATTTTATTCATTCATTGGTTTTATTTTGTTTTGTTTCAGGCACAAAAGGACATGATATCTATCAACCGCCGAAAGAGTTATTTTCTCAACACGCAAGGGTGAGGTTGTTTGCTGATGTTTTAAGGAAACAATCATATTTACCCTCATGCTGAATACCAGCACTTTTTGCAGTTTTAATTTGTCAATCTTTAAACTAAACAGTGAACACGCAACTTTGGAAAGTGTGGATCTGCTGGGACGTGAACCATGACAGTAGCGGCCCTCTCTCAGCTTGAAGCTTGCACATGAAGAGAGACAAGAACCATGGCAGGAGCGGCCCTCTCTCAGCTTGAAGCTTGCAAACGAGGAGAATAAGTGATATTCAAACATCGAAAAGAAATAATTTGATAATAATAATAGTTTAATCTTTTTATTACTTTTTTTTAGTTTTTTGTAAACCTATAACTAGCACACAGGTGACCTGTGCCCGTTTTATTTGAGAGTGTTTTGTTGATCCTGTAGGGTTTTGTTAAAGTCTGTTTCAGATTGATTGATCTCTTGATCTTTTGCTCTCTCTTTAGTGCAGTTTTGTTATTGTTATTGTTGCGTTATTTTTCTTTTCATCCAGCTAAGGCGGCTTTGATACGGATAATGAACGCTTTCTTCCTTTTACCGTACCACTTGTTGCGATCAATTCATTATACTGCTCTTTGTGTTGCAGAGAAAGCGAAGTGTTCGAGGACCATACGACTCCAACAAGTTCACACGATTCGTCGAACTGTACATTGTAAATGATTACAGAACGGTGAGTGACAAATATTTTTTAAATGTCAATTTTGATGTTTTATGGTCAGAAGTAAGGATTATAACAGTGTACAACACTGAAAATGGCTTTCCAGATTACGTATAGATCACAGTTAGTGCTGTTGTCAAACAAATATATCATCCATCAAGAATCTGCAAACTTTGAAGAGGCCGATTGTAAGAGATTTGTCACTGCGAGAATACATCCCCACAGCGCAACACCGGCAGTAGTGACCACACCTGACTTCCAGTGCCCCCGCTGCTCCAGACTCTGCACCTCGAGAATAGGCTTGCAGAGCAACCGATAAGCTGCAGAATAGGCTTGCAGAGCAACCGATAAGCTGCAGAATGCAAAAGTTTTCTTCCGACCTGAAGGACAACCGGCAATTGCCAAATGAGATATTTCAGTACATAACAATTAACATTATTTCATACATGATTGTGTTTTGACTCGGTTCAGTAATGTGAGGGCTGAGTACAGTTATATTTGTTCTATTTCTTGCTGACAGAAATGGACATCACTTTTATGACAGCACAAACCAGCAAACACAAGCCTGGGTTACTACAATGTGTCAGCCATTGGACGATGTCAGCATTAATGTCAAGTGGACACAGTGGTGTTCGGTTTGCTCACTTCTGCTTTATTTTAAATGACACTCTTTGCAATCTGTTGCAGTATAACCGACATGGTAAAAACGCCTCCTTTGTCTTCAAGAGGACCCAGGACATCGCAAATATTGTCAACAGTGTAAGTGTCTTAAGATCCATTGCTAGAACTCACAGGACTTAAACCACTCTTGCCACAAACGAGATTCACAGTGTTCATATTCTAAAGAAAGTTGTAAACAACAACCTCAGAGTCAGACAACACAAAAGACGACATCACCGCTTCGTTCTCCCAAGTATCACAGCCACGCTTAAAGTATGCTTGGATCTTTGTTTCTTGATCAAGGAGCATTTGGGTCTTTGGGGCACTAAGATACTTCGGAAGAGAGAAGTTATAGGATGGTGTTGGGATGGTGTTACTGTTGTAATGTATAACTGGTAATGTTATTGGGGTGGTGTTACAGTTGTAATGTATAACTGGTAATATTATTGGGGTGGTGTTACAGTTGTAATGTATAACTGGTAATATTATTGGGGTGGTGTTACAGTTGTACCGCCAGCTGAACATCTACATCGTGCTGGTGGGGGTGGAGGTGTGGAGCACCGGCGACAAGATCAGCGTCACCACCAGCGCCGACACCACCATGGAAAACTTTCTCCGCTACCGCAAGGAGCGCATCAACCCCTACCACCGCAACGACAACGCGCAGCTCATCACGTGGGTCTCCAGTCATTTATTTATCGCTCTCTTTTTATTTTATTTACGCACACAAAATGGAGGATGAAACTCGTTTGTTCCTTTCAATGCTTGTTATTCTCTCGGGTGCCAGGAAACAGGTTCTGGATAACTCTCACTTACTCCATGGCACATGTCGTATGCATTTAGAGAGCTTACTTCCCTTTGTTTATCAGATCGTTTTAGTTTTTCTTTTGTCCATCAATTTAAATTGATTCATTCATTCTTTCTTTCTTTTGTCCTAAATGGTTTAACCTACTCTTTGATTATTACAGTAGTGCCTTAGTCACTTCATGTTATTTTGTCTGTGCAGGGGAATATTCTTTGATCACGGCGTAGTGGGCAAAGCCATCAAGGGCCCCATCTGCACGCATCAGTTCTCTGGCGGCGTCAGCATGGTACGTCTCTCTTCCTTGCCGCAGCTACTCTGCCTGTGCTACACTTGGCCTCATCGCTTTTCATCTATTGCCTGTACTGTGGAACCCCCCGTATAAGATCTAAAGAAATCAAAGAAAGTCAGGTCTTAAAAAAGAGGGAGTTTTGAAATAGGGGTAAATTTACAGAGGCTTTGAACCAAAAGTCTGAGAAAACATGGTCTTACAAGGGAAGGGGTCTGAAATTTGGGAGTCTGAACATGGGGGTCTGAACATGGGGGTCTGAACATGGGGGTCTGAACATGGGGGTCTGGACATGGGGGTCTGAACATGGGGGGTCTGAACATGGGGGTCTGAACATGGGGGGTTCCACTGTATTTGAGTTGTGTGTGAAGTAACAGCCATTGTGTGGCAGGCAACCTTTTCTTCGTTTGACATGAATTCAAACATTAGACGTTATTTCTGAAAGTGACACTATACATTCTCCGTTGTTGGTTTTGGTGTTGTGTTTTTTAGGGGGGGGAGGGTCTGTTTTTTTTTAAACTTAGCTGAAATGTTAGAAATGTTTTTTTCAGAAGTTAAAGGTTTTTTTAGTTTTTGTGTGTGTAAAGTAAGGGACATTCATAGATGCGACATGAAATACATGTACATTGAAGCACATCCAGAGCAAGAGTTGATCAATGCTTACCTCCCTTTGAAGTTTCCACACTAACTCTTGTGCTGTTGTTGTCAGGATTACGATGGGCTAGTGACACTGGTTGCCACGACGATGGCTCACGAGATGGGTCACAACTTTGGCATGGAGCACGACAACGACACTAAGTGCAGCTGTCCTCAGGACAAGTGCATCATGGCCGCCACCAGTGGGTAAGGATTTGGATCGCTTGACCACAGCTGCCCACTTTCACTCTTTCCGCGTAGCATGCTATGTTGTACAGTGGAACCCCCCATTTAAGACTCCCCCCCCCCCCCTTTTAAGACCTTGCTTTTTCAGATTCTGTTACCCCGAACTAAAAACAGCTACGCTCAAACATAATCACAAGCATGCAACAGTTCCCTCTTTCTTGTGAGCCCTTGCTCACATTTCTGCTTCCAACTCTGTCAGGGTATAGTTGTCCATCGTGGCTATGAACTGATACATATGAAGGCACATTCGTATGTGCACGCTTGAGATATTTTTTTTTAATAATTTTACTAAAACCTGTGTGTGGGTGTGTGTCGATGGATGACATGATAACTATTATACACAGGGGTGCGTGCGTGTGCGTTTTGTTAGTTTTTGAGAAAACCAAATTGCAAGAAAGAAGATAGAAACATTGTCATAATGAAAGTACATGTACACGTATCAGCTTTTGCGTCCTTCATGTGCGTAGTATACTGAAATGTTTGAACGTTTTATAACCCTGAGCTACATCAATATATTCTTGGTATGTTTCTTGCAGTCAAATCAGCCCGCAGCACTGGTCCTCCTGCTCCCAGAATGCCTTGCAGGAAGCGTTTGAGTTGGGAATGGACTACTGCCTGCGAAACCCTCCCAAAACAATCTTCCAAGGCCCGGTCTGCGGGAACGGTTTTGTGGAGGAAGGGGAGGAGTGTGATTGTGGTTTGCTTCAGGTGAGCTCTCACACATAGTATAACATAGTGCTCTCACAAATAGTGTAACATAGAGCTCTCACACATAGAGTAACATAGTGCTCTCACACATAGTGTAACATAGTGCTCTCACACATAGTGTAACATAGTGTAACATAGTGCTCTCACACATAGTGTAACATAGTGCTTTCACAACTAGTGTAACATAGTGCTCTCACACATAGTGTAACATAGTGCTCTCACAAATAGTGTAACATAGTGCTCTCACACATAGTGTAACATAGTGCTTTCACAACTAGTGTAACATAGTGCTCTCACACATAGTGTAACATAGTGCTCTCACAAATAGTGTAACATAGTGCTTTCACAACTAGTGTAACATAGTGCTCTCACACATAGTGTAACATAGTGCTTTCAAAACTAGTGTAACATAGTGCTCTCACAAATAGTGTAACAGTGCTTTCACAACTAGTGTAACATAGTGCTCTCACACATAGTGTAACATAGTGCTCTCACACATAGTGTAACAGTGCTTTCACAACTAGTGTAACATAGTGCTCTCATGCATAGTGTAACATAGTGCTTTCACAACTAGTGTAACATAGTGCTCTCACAACTAGTGTAACATAGTGCTCTCACACATAGTGTAACACAGTGCTTTCACAACTAGTGTAACATAGTGCTCTCACACATAGTGTAACATAGTGCTCTCACACATAGTGTAACATAGTGCTTTCACAACTAGTGTAACATAGTGCTCTCACACATAGTGTAACAGTGCTGTCACAACTAGTGTAACATAGTGCTCTCATGCATAGTGTAACATAGTGCTCTCATGCATAGTGTAACATAGTGCTTTCACAACTAGTGTAACATAGTGCTCTCACAACTAGTGTAACATAGTGCTCTCACACATAGTGTAACATAGTGCTTTCACACATAGTGTAACATAGTGCTTTCACACATAGTGTAACATAGTGCTTTCACACATTGTGTAACATAGTGCTCTCACACATAGTGTAACATCGTCCACTGACTTATGATAAAGAGATCAACATTCAGCAGGCTTTCTTGACTCGGGTCTGATGTCCGTCTTCATGCTGTATTTTAGTATTGCTTTTCTTCTGAGAAGTAAAGATCTAGATCGTAGTCTAAACCAAACACTTGGAAGGCATTTTAACGAAAGAGAAAGGGGGAGGGGGGTGGGGGGAGGGAGATTTTTTGGAAGTTATGTTGTAAATTGATAGATGGAAGTACATGTACAGATAAGCTTAATGGATTGTTCATGGTTTAATCAACAGTAATGAAGGGAAATGTTTTACCACACCATACAACACAGACATCAGGATATGAATATGAAAATGCAGAACATACTGACTGTGCAAGTATATAATGATGTCTGACGTTGACAGGACTGCACCAACCGTTGCTGCAACGCCACGTCGTGTGAACTGCACGCACAGGCTGAGTGCGCCACAGGCCGCTGCTGTGACCTCAGCACTTGCAAGGTAGGGGTGCTCACCACACGTCTCATTTCTTAGAATCGGGAGAGGGGGGAGGGGGTGGTCCCGTAAAAATCATGTTTTTGACCGAGTAGTTTTCAACTGAAGAAAAAAGATCGGAAAAAACCAACACATTCTGAAATGGTCTTGTTACAATCCACTCTCTGTGTCCTATTGTTACTATTGTTACCTCTTTGCGTATCACAAATGGAGAAAAACAATAGTAAATGCGCATGAGAGCAAGAATAGAATGACCCTTTCAACCTGTACTATGTGTGAACAAAGACAACTAAACTTACAAATTACAATGGTTGAAACTTCGTAATTTGTCAGTTTCGTCGACCTCGTCCACACATGAGTACTGTACAAGAGTTCTGAGTAATTTTTGGACTGTTTTGTATCATAAATGGACTTTTGGCGAAATAGTGGACCCCCCTTTTAAGGCCTCCAACAATCTGAGAAAAGGACTCCTAAAAAGGCAGAAGTCTTAACTTGGGAGTAAATTTACAGAGGTTATGAACCAAAAGTCTGAGAAAAGGACTCCTAAAAAGGCAGAAGTCTTAACTTGGGAGTAAATTCACAGAGGTTATGAACCAAAAGTCTGAGAAAAGGACTCCTAAAAAGGCAGAAGTCTTAACTTGGGAGTAAATTTACAGAGGTTATGAACCAAAAGTCTGAGAAAAGGACTCCTAAAAAGGCAGAAGTCTTAACTTGGGAGTAAATTTACAGAGGTTATGAACCAAAAGTCTGAGAAAAGGACTCCTAAAAAGGCAGAAGTCTTAACTTGGGAGTAAATTTACAGAGGTTATGAACCAAAAGTCTGAGAAAAGGACTCCTAAAAAGGCAGAAGTCTTAACTTGGGAGTAAATTCACAGAGGTTATGAACCAAAAGTCTGAGAAAAGGACTCCTAAAAAGGCAGAAGTCTTAACTTGGGAGTAAATTTACAGAGGTTATGAACCAAAAGTCTGAGAAAAGGACTCCTAAAAAGGCAGAAGTCTTAACTTGGGAGTAAATTCACAGAGGTTATGAACCAAAAGTCTGAGAAAACATGGATGAAGTCTTAAATTGGGGAGTCTTAAAAGGGGGGGTTGCACTGCTTACATTCATTGTGTTTTGTGTTTTTCTCTGTGCAGCCCAGAGGTGCTGCCGCTTTGTGCCGAGAGTCCCGAGGGGAGTGCGACATGCCCGAATACTGTGACGGAGGCACAGAGTTCTGTCCCCCTGATGTGGGTGTGCAGGACGGACAGTCATGTAGCAGTGGCCAGGTAGATGGTACATTTTGTTGAATGCGCTTCCTTGCTGTAGCTATCTGCAGAACATGTGTGTGTGTGTGTGTGTGTGTGTGAGAGAGGGAATGTGTGGTAGTGTGTGTGTGTTTTTTTTGTGTATGTTTGTGCGTGAATGTGTGTGTGTGTTTGTGTGTGTAACTTCTGTAAGTGTTTGTGTTTTTAGAAAAGGAAGAAAAGTTCTCATTGCCTGTCCATTTCTGTGCTCTAGGCTTGAATTAATTACTGACCATGTCCATTAGCAACATGTGTTGAATTTGGATGAAAAATTAGCAAAGCCCATCCACAACTGTGACCTTAGAGAAAACCCATTGTTGCTGAAGGTAGACAGGTACAGTGGAATCCCTCTTTTGAGTCCATCAACAATCTGTGAAAATGACTTGTGTTACAGTCGTACTGTTACCAAGGTCTGTGCAACACGCACAACGCTCAGTGTCAGCTGCTGTGGGGAAACACAGGACGCGTGTCCGACCCCATCTGCTTCCGCAACCTCAACACGCGCGGTGACCACGACGGCAACTGTGGCTACAACTGGACAACTGACCGCTACCGCAACTGTGACACAGAGTGAGCATTGACAGAGAATGTTTTGTGTGATGGGTGGGGGGGGGGGAGGGGGGGGGTTAGAGATACAGAGACTGAGAAGGCAGAGAGAGATTCTGTGTATGTGTGTATGTGGTTTCATTTTAATAATAATAATAATAATAATAATAATAATAATAATAATAATAATAAGGGTATTTATAGGGCGCAAATCCTGATCTGCAGGCTTTCTTTCAGGGTGTTTTGTAAATATTTTATTTTTTTCATCTGTGTCTGTGTATGTATGTTTACTTGTTTATTTCTCTTCTATATGTGCGTAGACGGGCGCTGTGGCGGGGTGGTAAGACGTCGGCCTCGTAATCGGAAGGTCGAGGGTTCGAATCCCGGCCGCGGCCGCCTGGTGGGTTAAGAGTGGAGATTTTTCCGATCTCCCAGGTCAACTTGTGTGCAGACCTGCTAGTGACTTATCCCCCTTCGTGTGTACACGCAACCACAAGACCAAGTGCGCACGGAAAAGATCCTGTAATCCATGTCAGAGTTCGGTGGGTTATGGAAACACGAAAATACCCAGCATGCTTCCTCCGAAAGCGGCGTGTGGCTGCCTAAATGGCGGGGTAAAAACGGTCATACACGTAAAATTCCACTCGTGTAAAAACACGAGTGTACATGGGAGTTTCAGCCCACGAACGCAGAAGAAGAAGAAAATATGTGCGTAATTGTTACTTGTGTATGTGTGTGGTTGCTTTTTTTGTAGGCAGAAATATACCTTGACATATAAATAGAACAGGACACAGATTGAAAAAATCCATCCTGTATTTCTCATGACCAGAAACGTGATGTGCGGCTTGCTGCACTGTGTGCACCTCAACGAGAAGCTGATGTTCTGGCGCGACAACCTGGCGCTGGACATGCGGGCCAACTTCCTGACGCGCGGCAACACGCAGTACGTCTGTCGCTCCACCATGCTGGATGTGGGACTTGACATGCCCGACCCCGGCCTGGTGCCCGACGGTGCCAAGTGTGAGGAGGACAAGGTCAGGCCTTCATCTTTAAAGGATAGGATAAGATTTCATATAGGCCTGTAAGGTTACTCTCATGGAATTTCAGGCTGCTTTCTTACTGGGGAAAGCAAGCTGCCATACAGTACGGAGCCTCCCATTTTTGCCCTTTTTCCTGCATGTGTATATTCATGTTTCCCATCCCTGAGACGTTCGCTGTGAACTCGGTGCTTTATCATGCGCATGCGTGCACATGGATGTGTTAGGACTACTAGAAGAGTCTGCACAAACTTAACCATATTGTTCAATGGTAATAATGTTTTTTCGGCCCATTTTCAGACTTTTTTCTATTTTGGAATGTCCGTGCCTGAATAACTCTTGTCAGGATTTTTAAGGTGTGTGGCAGAGTGAGAGCCTCTTTTACTGAGCCAAGCTTTATTTTACTGGTTGCAGTCAGAATGTTTGGTTATGTATTAGATTTATCCCCAGTTCTTCAATTTAAAAAAACTCCGTTTTAAGACATATTTTTCTGTTGTTTGATAGCACCGACATCTGATGATGGCTTTATCGTCTGGTCAAGGTGATGATTATAACGTAGAATGTTTATGACACTTTTGAATATTAAAGCTGCTGTCTATAAACTTTGTTTTTCTGTCCTTATGTAGATCTGTATCAAGCAGACGTGTACACCGCTGATGAAGCTGAAGATAGCCAAGTGCCCTGATTGTCATGGCAACGGAGTGAGTGCTTTCCGCTGTTTGTAGTTTGTTGTAAAAGGCTGTGAACTTTGACCTGTAGATGGGCTTTTGTTGTTGGTGTATTATTCATGCCATGTGAGGAGATACTTTTTCCTCTCTCTTCACAGGATGTGTAACATCACTCTGGCAGAATTTATGAAGTGGACTGTATTAATATTAATCACTTTAGCAATTTTTGGTCAGTCTGTGTGTACTGTAGCTATGTTGATTTGTTCATCTGCATATAATGGATGTATTGGTTAGGCATAATGTATTTATTCGTTAGACATTATGTCTTTTGAGACGCGCGTCTTGGGAGCATTTTTAAGAGCAGAGAAAGCTTAGCTTTCCTGTATGCTACAGAGACTGCCATTGGAGGACCTTCAGTCTCACAAGGCAATGCGGCATATCCACGCTGATGTGGGGCGCATCAAGCATCGTCTCATGACACTACGCTATGCCAATGAATGATTGTGTCTTTTATTATTTTCATTAAAAGGTGCGACTTTTAGTGTGTAGTGTAAGACCTATTCTCTCATGATGCTGACCACCATTGGGACCTGCTGTGTTGTTCACTTGTTCTTTGTCTTCAACAGATTTGCAACAGTGAAGGCCACTGCCACTGCCACGTGGGTTACGCACCACCGCTGTGTGATCGCCCTGGTTATGGAGGCAGTATCGACAGTGGCCCTGCCAGCAATGAATACGGTGAGTTGTCTTCCGCTCTGTTTGTGGTTTGAACAAACAGCTAGGCATCCTCCAGTTTGGGTCTGTTTAGTACGTTAGCGCTTATTCCCCTACAGTGCTTGATACCACCCACTTGGGCTCCCAAATGCAGATGCCTGAAGCATGCGCTGTACACAATGTGTACACATATCCATTTATCCCCCGCGGGTTAGGGGGAAGAATTTACCCGATGCTCCCCAGCATGTCGTAAGAGGCGACTAACGGATTCTGTTTCTCCTTTTACCCTTGTTAAGTGTTTCTTGTATAGAATATAGTCAAGTTTTGTAAAGATTTTAGTCAAGCCGTATGTAAGAAATGTTAAGTCCTTTGTACTGGAAACTTGCATTCTCCCAGTAAGGTAATATATTGTAGGCACGTTTCATGATATTGAGGATTGCAGTTTCCCCCTCACACACAATATTCCAAAATAATAAATAGTCAAAAAGGGGCCAAAAAACAGTTTGCACCAAGAGTTCAACTTTTTATCTATCCAAAACAGTAAAAACATTTATATGAACATTCGTATTTCCAAGATGATTGGTGTTCCAAGACGCTATATCCTAAAAACCCCAAAACATGCTTTTACAAATTCAGTGCATAATAACTGCCCAAAGGTGCTGTTTAAAGCAACCATTGATAATAATTTTTAACATACTCCTTGAACACATTGAGAAAAATGGTTAACTTGCAAATAAAGGGACAGCATTGATCAGAACAATGGTAAGATAAAGGACGCTACTTATATTTTGTACATTTTTTATCTTTATCGTTTCCTGTAGACCTCAGAAGTTCTAGCCAGCTTAAGAAATCATTCTAAAATCGAAAAACAAACATCTATACATTTTTTACGCAAAGTAGATTGATATTTGACACAGTCACACAGACATACGTGGGCTATGGGGCAACCCTACCCCCTAAATTTGAAAACGGGGTCAATTTCTTAACTGCATGCATTCAGCAAAACAATCCCTAAAAAAGTTTTTTTTTCACAAATGAACTTATGACTTTAGAAAAGCATTCAAAAATGCATATATACAACGCTTTTTCTTTGGTCCCAATTCAAGGGGGTGTGCTATTCTCAGGTAACACTGTGAACGCTTAAATGAGACTTGGTCACATGTCAAAAAAAGAAATCCCCCCTGTTGGTCATGGTTGGTTGGTGGGATTTTTTTTATCTGAACCATTGGCAAGCATGAAATGTCATCAACATTAGGAAAGACATAGTATCTCCCATTGTCTTTTGCGCGCAAACACTTCACACAGATCTCCTCTCGATCTGGCCCATCGGGGAAATGGGTTGACTTGGGGATGATCACCGCCCTGTATCTCTCCACCTTTCCATCCATGCTGACAAAGTCAGCGGTCACAAAGTCCCCAACTTGAATGTCTCACTGTGGGACAAAGAACCTGGTTTTCACGACTGGCACCACATGGTTGGCTGACCACGCGGCATCCAGTGGCGTGTTGTGGGTAGACGTCAATTGGACATAAATTGGGAAGGACGTCGCTGGATCATCTGGTTTGCATACTTTATTCATGTACAACATTTAGTCAAGCTGTCGAACTAACAGAATGAAACTGAACTCACTGCATTTTTACAGCAAGAGCGTATACTCGTAGCATCGTCAGTTCACCGCTCGATGCAAAGGCAGTGAAATTGACAAGAAGAGCGGGTAGTCAGTCGGCTAAGGACCGTTTTGGTTACTTTTT
Source organism: Littorina saxatilis (assembly GCF_037325665.1). Lineage (NCBI taxonomy): Eukaryota > Metazoa > Mollusca > Gastropoda > Littorinimorpha > Littorinidae > Littorina > Littorina saxatilis. The sequence continues at coordinate 16,598,947 of NC_090256.1, read as the reverse complement.
GGCGTCACGTTAGCAAACACATTTTTCTGATAGATTTTAACACCACAACACTAAATCTAAAGTTTTGGGGCAATATTCCAAACCACCGGTGAGAAAAACGTTGGTTTGTGTGTATGTTTTCCTTCTTTGGCGTTACTATTCTTGTTTTGAGGGTTGGGTTCATAAAACGGACATAAAACTTAAAGCGCTTGACAGAAATTCTATAACTGTAAATCATTCGAAAGGGACGGCATTCATGTACACGTTTGTGCCACTTAAAATGACGTCATTATCTGTTTATTTTTGTGAAATTGACAAGAAGAGCGGGGTAGTAGTTGTGCTGAGAAGGATAGCACGCTTTTCTGTACCTCTCTTCGTTTTAACTTTCTGAGCGTGTTTTTAATCCAAACATATCATATCTATATGTTTTTGGAATCAAGAACGAACAAGGAATAAGATGAAAGTGTTTTTAAATTGATTACGAAAATTTAATTTTGATAATAATTTTTTATATTTTTAATTTTCAGAGCTTGTTTTTAATCCAAATATAACATATTTATATGTTTTTGGAATCAGAAAATGATGGAGAATACGATGAACGTAAATTTGGATCGTTTTATAAAAAAATTATTTTTTTACAATTTTCAGATTTTTAATGACCAAAGTCATCAATTAATTTTTAAGCCACCAAGCTGAAATGCAATACCGAAGTCTGGGCTTTGTCGAAGATTACTTGACCAAAATTTCAACCAATTTAATTGAAAAATAAGAGCGTAACAGTGCCGCCTTAACTTTCACGAAAAGCCGGATATGACGTCATCAAATACATTTATCCAAAAAATGAAAAAAACGTCTGGGGATATCATTTCCAGAAACTCTCATGTCAAATTTCATAAAGATCGGTCCAGTAGTTTAGTCTGAATCGCTCTACACACACACACACAGACACACACACACACACACACGCACATACACCACGACCCTCGTCTCGATTCCCCCCTCTACGTTAAAACATTTAGTCAAAACTCGACTAAATGTAAAAAGGAGGAATAATTGCAATCACACACACACACACACACACACACACACACACACACACACACACACACACACACACACACACACACACACACTTACACACACACACACACATGCCTACACACACGCACGCACGCATACACACACACGCGCGCGCGCGCATGCACGCACGCACGCACGCGCACATACACACACACACACACACACACACACACACAAAGACACATACACAAACATACCGACAAAATGATAGACATACACACAGTGAGACAAACCGACACAGAAACACCCACACATGCACGCACGCACTTATGTACGCGAACAAAGACGTTGAGATGCTTATAGAGAAACACTTACGCAACCAAAAAAACACGCACACAAACACACAGACAGACAAACTTCATTCTTGGTAGAGAAATGCATTTCTTTCTGTATTGCTTTCTCTTTAAGTGCACCTACCTCGCAGAGAGAGAGAGAGAGAGAGAGAGAGAGAGAGAGAGAGAGAGAGAGAGAGAGAGAGAGAGAGAGAGAGAGAGACACACACACACACAGACAGACAGACAGAGACACAGAGAGAAAGAGAGAGATAGACAGACTGATAGACAGACAGAGGGAGAGACAAACATACGAACACACAGACAGACATAGACAAACACACAAACAAAGACACACAGACAGACTTTACTATTGTATGTGCAAGTAATTTTGTTAAACCACACGTTACGTTCACTACTGAACGTGTAACCATGTAAAACGTTACTATCTCTTTATATGTGTTTACTTGCATTGTAATCCTGGGGGGGGGGGGGGGGGGTATAAATGTATGTAACGCGCAATACATGCCTTTTAACTTACTAGAATTGGAATTGTCATTTAAAGACTAGCATAAGAGTGTGACACGTGGTTCATTCGTTATTACCTTATCACAAAAAGAAAGAGATAACGGCACTGACGCTACCAGAAATAGAATTTATCAGTGAAATTCTACCATCAATTTAGTAATCGATGCGATGTAAAATTATCCTAAAACTGTGGTATGATCACGACATCGTTTAGCATTTAGGATCAAATGGTGCCAATGTGTCCACAATGCACTAATCACAGACAACAGTTATACGCTTTACGTACATGTAACTCTCCAACTGACATTGTCTGCCACTTGAAACAAATGATTTTCGAAGGAAAATTAACTCCTATATATAAATATTATGTATGATTTTTAGTAATTACTTGCACATTTTGAAAATAAAGCTTTTTCTACGATAAGGTGTTTACCCCCTAAATGTACAAGTCATCCGGTAGAAAAACCGGAAGTATCGTGTACTAAGCATATGTATATGTTTAAAAAGTTAATTGTGTTAACGTAGAACATCTTGCCTATGTATATGTTTAGGTTTTGAATACTTTAGGGGAAAAGCATAGCCATTATTCAGTCATCTTTAACTAACACCCCTAATCTCAGGGCCCATTTTGTTAGTGGGGGTAGGGTTTCAATCAGTCAAAAATCACTTTCATTCAATATTGTCTGCCATTTCAAATACATACACGTAATTGCACAATTTCTTGAATTTTAAGATGCTTTAACTGACTATACCAAGAAAACCTGCACTTTTTGTAGAATTAGTTTTTTGTCCATGATTTATGTTTAAAAATGTCAATTCTTACGACAAAAAATGCTAACAGTTGCCTCACCAGACGACACGTACCTACGACGTGAATCGTGTCTGCCAATTAAAATGCATATATTTTGAAATAAGGGGAATCATAACATATTTCACTGTAAAGTGTCTCACTCTAATATCTTCTGGGTTCATGGTGTATTTGGTTAAGTGAATTGCAGATAAGGTTTTTTGAAAATGACAGCTATACATATATTTTATTAAAACTGAAACTGGTGGAGTGAAAAACAGACCTGTTTTGAAGAAGTCGTACTAAAATCATTTATGGCCTTGAACTTCACAGTTTGCGTGTTATCTTTTAAAGAAAACCCGTTTTCATCACTAACAATGACCTAATTTACACATACATATCGGTCGGTCATAGTCGCGTTTTTTTAGAGAGGTAGTGTACAAAATGTCGTTTTGTACGTTTAAATTACATGTCCATTATTTTAGTCATATATCAATCAATAAGTAAATGCGCATACTTTTATTAAACGTTACTTTCACTTTAAGATCGCTTCTAACATTTCGTATAATTTCTGACAAATGCACGCTATGTAATAAATTGATAATATTATGGACGCCATGTGGTAAAACCGGAAGTTGAATTATTTTGCGATAGCAAAATCCTTTTACAATGATCACTTTCCTTTTATATTGAGCTGATCTTTAACGTTATGGGTAAAAATCTAACAGATTGAACCAAATTATCCTTTTTCAAGCCTGTGTATGTGTAAACTCTTTTTTGCTTCGACCCGGTTCGGTTTTCGGAGTTGATTCAGAATCATCCATTATTTATCTTATATGACTGTTGTTTTCCTCAGTAAATTAACAATTGTTGATGTAAAATAATTCTAGCTGTGAGAATAAACAATTTTCAAGATGTTTTTGATTGCGGTTTCAACCAGGCGTTCAGTTAGCTATACATATCGATTGAGAAAATGGCATTTCCTGTTTTGTCGTCCGCATGTTATACAGATGTTGTTAAAAATAAAACTGTGTATACGAATTAGGCATTTTACTTGCTGCCTGATGGCAACAATCTTTAGCTTTCGTTTAAGGTATAATTTGCTTATATCCGTATGCAGTCAAGCGGTACATGACGTTTTTTTTGTAACCTACCCCCTGCGTCATGGCTGCATTTTGCAGAATATGGGTCATGTTACAAAAACGCTTCTCATTCTTAGGTGGTTGGGTTTAGCCATTTGTCGTTTACCGAACTGTGGCTGCAAATAAAACGAACTTTCCAAAAAACATAATATCTAATGTGACCACCAAAAGTAACCCTCCCACTATAGCCAGCCAGGTGACTAGGGGTAGTAGTTGCGCTGAGAAGGATAGCACGCTTTTCTTTATCTCTATTCTTTTTAACTTTCTGAGCGTGTTTTTAATCCAAACATATCACATCTATATGTTTTTGGAATCAAGACCCCACAAGGAATAAGATGAAATTGTTTTTAAATCGATTTCGGAATTTTTTTTTAATAATAATTTTTATATTTTTAATTTTCAGAGCTTGTTTTTAATCCGAATGTAACATATTTATATGTTTTTGGAATCAGAAAATGATGAAGAATAAGATGAACGTAAATTTGTATCGTTTTAAAAACAAATTATTTTTTTTTACAATTTTCAGGTTTTCAATGACCAAAGTTATTAATTAATTTTTAAGCCACCACATTGAAATGCAATACTGAAGTCCGGCCTTCTTCAGAGATTGCTTGGCCAAAATTTCAATCAATTTAATTGAAAAATGAGGGTGTGACAGTGCCGCCTCAACTTTTACAAAAATATGACGGATATGACGTCATCAAAGGTATTTATCGAACAAAAATAAAAAATATCCGGGGATATCATTCCCAGGAACTCTCATGTCAAATTTCATAAAGATCGGTCCAGTAGTTTGGTCTGAATCGCTTTACACACACACACACACGCACAGACAGACACACACACACACATACACCACGACCCTCGTCTCGATTCCCCCTCTACGTTAAAACATTTAGTCAAAACTTGACTAAATGTAAAAATAATAATAAAAATTTAAAAAATGGGATAGCGGCGAAACGAGATTGCCCCAAAATGGGATGCGGTAGTAATCATTGAAGGCAACGTTCGATATTTCCGTCTGTCAGCGTCGCCAACGTTCGACAGATTGTACTACTGTTACTCACAAACTTTCAATTTACACAATGAAATGCCAATAACATGCAAACACAACAATGGGAGACGAAGGGAAAACCTACTAGCGATTGAAATTATGCAAACGAACTCACAAATCCCTCACTTTCCGAATGCAAACGCTGCAAATCCGTATGCGTGCGTCGCTGTGTCGAACGTTGGGTTGACGAACGTTGCTGACAGACGCAACGAAACTTGATCAAAAGGCACTAAAAACGATTAAATGTTTTACTCACTGGGTATCGCATTCCTATTTTTCTTCCTGCAGACGATCTGAAGCGGTTGAAACGTCGTTTCCGATGAAAGGCTCGGTTATTTCCGTTAAAAACAAAGTTTGCCGAACGTGTGATTCAGTCTACAGACACCGGTCGGATCACAACAAAAATGTTCATTCTTTGCGATTTTGTGATACTGTTGATGATACACCTGCTTTCCAGTGAAGAACATCAATAAATTGATGTTCACAAGCAAGAATAACAGACAAAAGCACGCGATGTGTAAAATCAGGCTTTGCTTTGCAAACAAAGCACGTGTTTTTTTTACTGACAGACACTTTCGGTGGCGATTGAAACATTTTCCAGAAACGGTTTTATGCTCCCATTTGATATTTTTTCCCTATTTTATCTAGTCAGAGACTAACCTTGTGTATTAATTGAATTAATAACCCCATTATCATAAGTTTTGTGTGTTATTTTCGTGTCTGTTGAATCACACTTTGAGATGGGGTCATGTGACAGAAGGAAATGGTGTCTGTCAGGATTCACACGTTCGCTTCGAAAAACTCGCTCAAATAATTGCTCAAACACAAACATTTTAGCTTTTATTTATTTTTTTGTATTGCAAATACCATACTTACTCATGCCAAGCAGAAAAAATGATGAAAATCAACACAGTAAGCAAGTAATTTGAAGGCAAAGTTTACACACATCAAATAGTCTGATTACCGTGAAACCTGCCTGTACTACGTTGCAAGCCCCTGGAGCAATTTTTTTATTAGTGCTTTTGTGAACAAGAAACAATTGACAAGTGGCTCTATCCCATCTCCCCCCTTTCCCCGTCGCGATATAACCTTCGTGGTTGAAAACGACGTTAAACACCAAATAAAGAAGAAGAACATATCCATTTCCATTTCTACTGGCTTCCTGCCATGCTTGAGCATTTATAATTTCAAAACCCTTGTAGTTGTTACTTTGCTACAATTTTTTCATGTTTGAAATAGAAAGAAAGAATTAAAAAAACAAAATGGTAGATAATTGGAACATTTATTATTGACAAAACAAAACGTTACATTTACTGTACGTCGACCCACATGTCTTTGAAGTACACAGACAGACAGACAGACAGACAGACAGACAGACAGACAGACAGACAGACAGACAGACAGACAAACACGTATGAAAAAGATAAATAACTTATCTCAAGATCATGTGGCTTTGCTTGCAAAATGCACATGGGTGGTCTCTCTGACGTATGTAGGATAAGAGATGTTAACACATGGGTGGTCTCTCTCACGTATGTAGAATAAGAGATGTTAACACATGGGTGGTTTCTCTCACGTATGTAGGATAAGAGATGTTAACACATGAGTTGTCTCTCTCATGTATGTAGGATAAGAGATGTTAACACATGGGTGGTCTCTCTCACGTATGTAGGATAAGAGATGTTAACACATGGGTTGTCTCTTTCACGTATGTAGGATACATTATGCTGATTACTGTTATGTTTTGCAGCCAAGAAGGACCTGTTGATTGGGTTGTTGGTGCTGTTCCTGGTGGTCTTGCCGCTGGTGACCTTGGCATTCCTGGCCTATATCAACCGCCAGCGGCTGCTGTCCTGGTGGAAACTGGGGCCACACATCAAGTTCGGGTCAGTCTCACATCATCTTGCCGTATTTTCTTTTTCATTTTCATTACTTTATTATTTCATCGCTGGGAAATTCGGGTCACTTCCTCCCAGTGGAAAGCTAGCAGTAACAGAGTGGCGCTACCCAGGTGTGTGCGTGTTTAGGCGTATTCAGCTACCTGCTCTGATGGCTGAATGGCTAAAAAATTTTACGTGCCACAGTGGTGACACGGGGGTGGATCAAGGATACTGTCTCTGAGTCTGCACAAAAAGTTGACCCGTGTCCGCTCCGGCCTGGATTTGAACCCAGGACTGATCACAGGATCACAAGCCTAGTGCTCTATCAACTGAGCCTACACGCCCCCAAATTCAATTCAACACCCATTCAATGTTCGTAGTATGTTACAGTCACTCTAAGGATTGCAGTTGTAATACGACTAATAGAGAGTTTTTACATTTTCTTAATCATGAGGATAAATATTTATAGATCTTATCATGCTATCTGCTGCATCTTGTTTGCTGTTTCAAAGATGAAACTTTGAAGTCATGCTTAATGACCCTGAACATTTTACATCTCATTGTTTGGTGTGCAGAGTCCTGAAGAAGTCCCAGTCCACACCTCAGCCCCCTAAGCCGCGGCCCAGCGCCGGCTTTGCAGAGAAACGCTGGTCAGCCGCCCCCAGCAAACCCAACACCTCCCTGGAAATATCGGGCCCGCTGATAGAAGACGCTCCTTCCTACGATGATCATACGCGTACTTCTGCCTTCTCCGCACAACCCCCTGCTCCTCCCTCCAGACCCATTTTCAAGCCATCGGCCAACAAGCCTGCAGTCGTCCCCCCCAAGTTCAATCCTCCTGCCGCGCGGCCAGCCCCCTCTGTTCCCCCTCCTGCTGCTGTTCCGGCCGTCACTGTTGTTGGAAGGGAACGCAAAAAGTTCTTTGAATCTGGTAACGGTGCTTCCGTGGATAAACCTTTGTTGAACTCAGCTGGAAACACAAACATGCTAGCCAAACTTTTGCCTGTCAATGTGGCTGCCGAGAATACTTTGAAACGACAGCAAAAAGAGAGAGAGGCTGCAGAGTCATTGAGAAGGCAACAAAAAGAGAGAGAAGCAGCTGAGTTAACTTTAAAGCGACAACAAATAGAGAGGGAGGCGGCTGAATTAACCTTGAAACGGCAACAGAAAGAGCGGGAAGCAGCTGCTGGATCAACCTTGAAACGGCAACAAAAAGAGAGGGAGGCTGGTGAGTCAACTTTAAAACGGCAACAGAGAGAGGCTGGGGAATCCACGTTGAAACGGCAACAGAGAGAAGGGAATAAAAGTTTTGACCGACCCACCCAAAGCCCGCCCTTATCCCCGACCAAGGCTGGCAGGAAGGTCACCCACTCCCAGTCGTTCCGCGAGCCAGGGGTCAAGGACCAGCTGGGAGTGGGGGAGAAGATCGTCAAGCGGGAGTCGTTCAGGGGATCGGAGATCTCCAGCCCGATCCTGGTGAGTACGACAAACCGCGATTCCCAGGTGTTCGCCGACTTTGAGCTGGACGAGTCTGGCGTTGTTGCCCGCCCGATCATCAAGCAGCACTCCATTCATGGCTCAAACCCTGCTGCCGATGTGGCTCCGGATGGATGCAGGAGCACGGTGAGACGGAGCCAGTCGGATCGCCCGCTGTCACCCAAGCGATGGGGGCCGTCAGCCACTGACAGCTTGAAGAAGTCGACACCACAGCCCCCGGGCTTCACTCCACGGCCCCTCCCCCCCGAGCCGGTGCCAGAGACGGAGCCGCTGTACATCAACGAGGGTCTGAGCGACCTGGAGGACCTCAAGGCTCAGATCAGCACCGCCTTTGACAACATCAACATCAATCTGCCCGACGCAGCCAACAAACCCACTGCAACCACAGCTTCCAAGCCAGGCACGTCGGCATCAACCAGTCTCCTCAACCGAGCTAACCGCAATCCCACGGCTCCATCCACCAGTGCCAGCGGTGGAGTTGGTCACAAGGGCACGCCGGCAACTAGCAGCGGGGGTCCAGCTAGGCCGTCGCCAGGGCCACTCTCAGCGACCAACAAACCCGCTCAGAGCAACAGCTTCATTAGCAAGGCCACGCCCTTAGAGAGGGTGCTCAACAACCCCATCAAGACACCGTTCGGTGGTGTCAGCACCACCTCAGCACCCACCACCGCCAGCAGTAAAGCCAGTGCCACCCCCAGCGCCACCCCCAGCGCGGGGAGTAAACCAGAGGGGGGCGGCCCCACAGTCAGGGGTCCCTTCGGTGTCACCCTCAACAAGACCTCAGACAGCAAGCCCTCCCTGCCTGCAGGGAACAAAGGTTCCACACCAGCCAGCACTATTAACAAAGGATCAACCTCCAGCACAATTAACAAAGGCCCCACCCCTTCCAGCCTTACCAAGAAAGGCTCCATGTCGAGCAGTTCAGTCAGCAAGGGACCAACAAGCAGCGCTGCCAACAAGGGATCAACATCGGCACCAGGCGCAGCCAGCCGCGCCGCCCAGAACAGTGCCGCCAACAAACCAGCTTCTGCCGCAGCTAACAAGTTGCCCGCTGCTAACGTCACAAATAAACCGGCAGCAGCCAGTGCAAACAGCAGAGGGCCGGCCCCAGGGGGGACTGGGAGAGGTGCTGGGTCAGCCGCCAGCAGTGGGGGGAAAGGTTCCACAGCTGGCAACCTCACGTCAACTACAGCAGGGCGCGGTAGTGGCGCCGGCGTTCAGAGGAGTGCGTCAGGCGCAAGCCGGCCGTCTGTGGCGCCCAAACCAGGCACAGCCAAGTCCGTCAGAAGTTACAATTTCTAGAGCGTATGTGATCCATTTGAATGGGAACAAATTCTAGAGTGTACGTGATCTGTTTGAATCAGAATCATTTCTAGAGCGTACTTGATGTGTTTGAATCAGAACAATTTCTGGAGCGTACATTACTGAACTTTGACGCTGACTTTTTGTAAATGATGACACTTAGTCACTGGCTCTGCTGGGAACAAGAGACTGTGTAAATGATACATAGTGTGCAGTTTTCACAGAGGAGTGAGGAGAATAACAACACAGGCTAGAGACCGAATGGTAATCATCTGTATGAAGTGCTTCATTGACATTGGCTGGAATCCTTATACAGTGTGGTATGACATTATCTGTGCTAGTCAGGCAATTGTGCTTTCATCGTTCTGTGAGCTACTGTGCTTTGGTTTTCATGGATCATTTGTGAGAGCTAACTTTACCTCAGTAGACTTTTTGAAAGGTTTATTTTGATAGCAAAGCTTTTTTTTTTGCTTGTAGACTGCATGAAATGTCAGGTTCTGTCTTGTTGTGCTTGTCTGTGTGTGTGGTTTGTATTCAAAGACTACATGGGAAACCTGACCAGTTCTTTTGGCAATGTCACATTGAGTTATACAGTTCCTCTATAAATCAAACAATTCATTCGTCCATGGACTTCATGAAGAGAGTTACATCATCTTTTAGATCCACTTTTCAGGATTGTCTCGTAAGTTAATCCAAAGTCAGGTGTGTTTTTTTCTTCTGCAAACCCTGTTTTTTAGGTTTGTCAGATCTGTAATCTTATTCGTTGAAATCCGTAGGTCAACCATTATGTGACTTTTCAGAGATTTACTTCGTGTTAGAAATGTATCAAGGCATCCTGACTTCATTTTAGACAATCTTTGATGCCTGCTGCTTGTAGCACTACCATTTGCCAGAGTGTGTGGGAAGCTGTGTGTGTTGTGGCTTTTTTGGTGCAACTGGTCTGTGTACATTATGAGTGTCTTGGGTTTGTAGCCCAGGTGGTGGAATACTTCTGTACATTTTGGTTATATTTTCATGTACATGCTTGCTGTTACATATTCATACTGTACTAATGTTATTATTCCAGCATGTGTGTTTGTTTCTTTGAAGTGTACTTTTGAAATAGCATCCATTCCCAGTTTATTATCGTTTTTGTACTTTCTTCATAATAACTCTCTTATTGCTGTACGTCGCACACTTATTATGATTGAAATCTCACTCATACACAGAAAGCTGTCATGCTGAATCTCCTCTTGTATAATTATCTTTCACTGACCTCTTTTATAATTATCTGTCAGTGACAGGAATCTGTTCTGCATGTGTTCTTGTGTATCTCCTAGCCACCAATGCTTCAGTTCAGTTTTGTTCAAGAAAACTTGATAATCTCAGGCATGAGATGTTGGGCTAGAGTCCGTCTTGAGGCGATCCAGTATTTCACTGCGAAATCTCAGAAGATCTATCTAAAGATACTTTCTTCCTTGTGTAGCAGCGTCTGAGTCGTCAGGTACATTTACATAGTGCTAAATGTATTCCAATGCTCTACCGTTTCAGGTTTCAGTATTGTTACTGTTTTACATTTGTTAGTGCTTCTGAGTTCATTTCCAAGATGTCTCTTGGCTTTTCTTTCTTCAGTATTACTTTTGTAGTGTAATGTATTTCTTTGAACAAGGATTTTTTCAGCATGATAACATTCAGTTCGAACTGGTTTTAATTCTGTGCTAGTGTGTATACTTTGCAGCCTGTCTGATGAACATCTTTCATTAGTAATAAGGAATTTGAAAGGATCGCAGTTACTCCTGATTTGCAGAAGGTTTACTGAGAAAGAGCCGTTGAATCCATGTTAAATTGTCATATGTTGAATAGATTGTGACATGTTACAGATCAGATACCTTGTTAAGGCCATTCCCACATGATATGGTACTTTTTACGATGCTGGTCTCATTCGGGGGGGCCCTCTTTTCTTTTGCTCTTTTTCAACTTGAACTGAATGCTGGTTGTCAGTTAAGCGGGGCGGGGATATAGCTCAGTTGGTAGCGCGCTGGATTTGTATTCAGTTGGCCGCTGTCAGCGTGAGTTCGATCCCAGGTTCGGCGGAAATTTATTTCAGAGTCAACTTTGTGTGCAAACTCTCTTCGGTGTCCGAACTCCCCCCCCGTGTACACTACATTGGGTGTGCACGTTAAAGATCCCACGATTGACAAAAGGGTCTTTCCTGGCAAAATTGCTTTGGCACAGTTAATAATTGTCTACCTATACCCGTGTGACTTGGAATAATAGGCCGTGAAAGGTAAATATGCGCCGAAATGGCTGCAATTACTGGCCGTATAAAATTTCATCTCACACGGCATCACTGCTGAGCGCCTAGAACTGTACCCACGGAATATGCGCGATATAAGCCTCATTGATTGATTGATTGATTGATTAACAACGCACTAGGCAACCTACGTAAGAAATTTTATCAATGTTGAAGATGTATGACGATAGATATGCCCCAAAATGGGTTAAAATGACACTAATATGGGGGTAAAGTTTGTTACCTCAAATGGTAGATAATTCTGACAGTAGATTGCAAAAATGAAAGTTCTGCGGTTATTTCTCAGATTGTCTGACCCTGTCTTAAGCTATAACTGCATGAAAATACTATAATTTTTTTGGTTTGAAAACAGGATACTGGTGTCAAAAACTTGGCCCAATTTTGGGAAGGATTCAATCAATCAATCAATGAGGCTTATATCGCGCATATTCCGTGGGTACAGTTCTAGGCGCTCTGCAGTGATGCCGTGTGAGATGAAATTTTATACGGCCAGTAGATTGCAGCCATGTCGGCGCATATTTACCTTTCACGGCCTTATTCCAAGTCACACGGGTATGGTAGACAATTATTAACTGTGCCTAAGCAATTTTGCCAGGAAAGACCCTTTTGTCAATCGTGGGATCTTTAACGTGCACACCCAATGTAGTATACACGGGGGGTGGTTCGGACACCGAAGAGAGTCTGCACACAAAGTTGACTCTGTGAAATAAATTTCCGCCGAACCTGGGATTGAACTCGCGCTGACAGCGGCCAACTGAATACAAATCCAGCGCGCTACCAACTGAGCTATATCCCCGCCCCGGATTGCGTCACACCCAATCACAAACGTGTATGCGTCATGCGCGGCTGGGGGGTAAAGCTGTCAATGAAAAATCCTTTTCCAATTATTGTGCTGGAGGAACTCTACCAAATCAATAGAATGAGAACAGTTAAAGTGAAATCAAGGGCACGCCTTAGTTGCCACGATCACAGTGTCACAAATGTCACGACTGTTATGCTGTAAATATTTATGTAACGAACACAAATTCACTTGTGCGTTGATATTATACTGTTAACAGCATCAACAAAATTTATATTTAGCTTGTCAAGATTCTAACAGAAGCGGTCGATGGCAGGGAAGTTATTCTAGTTTTAAATCTGGAATCCATGCAATGAAAATGAAAATGTCATGTCATGGCCGTCATGGTTCACAGATAAAAAAGACATTGACATTTTCTCAAATGTTTGTGAAATTAGACTCTTGAAACTTCACACACCTCTAGCTCCTGACTATGTCCAAATGTGATACCAATCTGGTTGACCTTCGACTTTCAAGGTCATGTCCTCCTATGTGCATTCTAACATTTGAAAATAACAGTTGTAACTGCATTTCGTGTAAACAAGTTTAAACAAAACTTATGAAATATGTCTTTTTGGCAGCGCTTTTTTTTATGTGAGAAGAATTCTGGCTACAAAATGTTAGTATCTGTTTTTCTTTTCAGTTGTTGTTTTGAATTTTGTTTTGTTTTGAGAGATTTCAGCAGCGTGTCGATAAAATCAGCATGTGTGCATAAAGAGTGATCGGAAATGTGCAATATTTCACTGAACTGCTGTGCCATGTGTTTTAGAATAGACCTGTATCTAGCGTCAAGATGTGTACACATCTTCACAATTCCAAAACTGCTTGGACCTAAAGCAAGACGGAAACTTGTATACTGATGTTTGTTTCTTTGTTTGCTTATATTTTGCAAATTTTTACATATACATTTTTTTTCCTGTTGTCCATGTTTGCATTATATATATATTATTATATTTTTGGCGGGGGGGGGGGGGTTGTTAGGGGGGATATTACCTACAATGCAATATGACGCATATCGATTTCGTTTCCACCTGCTTCCTGCATAGTTTAAGCGTTTGCGGAATAAAAAAACAACTGGCTGTGGTAACTGCCATGATTTTTTTAAACTTTGTAATTGACAGAGTTACTTCCCATGTCATGAAAACTTCTTTTGTAGTTGGTACTTAATTTTTATATGCTTGAAACATAGTTGAGAGGAATATATATGTTCTCTTCTTTAAGTTTATGAGATGAACATTTCAAGTCTGACTAGAGTCAGTATGTTTCCCGTCACAGTATTGACATGGAGGATTGTATCTGATTTGTTTCGTTCACACTACTTTTTATGCTTTTTGCATGCTGTTGGTCTTACTCTTTAAACACACTATTCTTTTTTAACAATGTAACCAGACTCAACTACACTCGTTGAACAAAGGAGATCCATATCTGCGTGTCAAAACGTTTGGTTAGAGATCTGTCATTCATTTATTTTTTTCATCAATGCTCTTTGTTTTTCTAAAATGAATAATGATTGTGAAAAGGCTGACAGTTGTTGCTGTCAAAGTTTAATTGGAAAGGGGTGTTGTTGTTTCTGAGACGACTTCATTCTGTTCCTCTGTCTTCAGAGCACTGATCTCATGATCACGTAAGTGCTACTTAGCTTTTTTGTCTGTCGTTGTTTTCAAGCCTAGTCACGCAAGGATTAAAATGTTGCCACAATCATGCTGGTGTTTTATATCCATTTAACAATCATCAATGTGTTTTAATCTATCCTAAATTAGCAACAAGATGCCTTTTTGTTTCAGACCATTTCACAATCATCAATGTGTTTTAGTCCTAAATTAGCAACAAGATGCCTTTTTATTTGAGACACTATTTGCTGGTATGATTCTGTTGATGGATAACTATTGTTTTGGTTTTGTTTGTACTGTCCTCATTGAAGCATTAGCTCTGTTTATGAGAACTTTTGATATGTACATTTACAGTGCGCATGTCAGTATTTCATGCATCCAAGGTAACTTATTGTTGGGCATTTGGCCATTCAACTTTTTGGTATAAACAGAATGCTGCGTATTTTGAGTGAATTATTTTCAGTCTTCTCTCGTCAAAATGTTTGTCTGTTTGTCTTTGATGGTCTTTTTGTTTCTCTTTGATTCGTTTTCTCTTTCACAGTATTGTTTACTTTTACCATAGGTCTATGCTTTTACTTTCTCCCCCTCTCTTCTTATTTACTGTGTCTGTCTTTCTCTAACTCTGTGTGAGTGTGTGAGTGTGTGTGCCTCTGTCTGTCTGTCTGTCTGTCTGTCTGTCTGTCTGTCTGTCTGTCTCTCTCTCTCTCTCTCTCTCTCTCTCTCTCTCTCTCTCTATGTCTCTCTCTCTCTCTCTATGTCTCTCTCTCTCTCTCTCTCTCTCTCTCTCTCTCTCTCTCTCTCTCTCTCTCTCTCTCTCTCTCTCTCTCTCTCTCTCTCTCTCTCTCTCTGTGCCTCACTCCATCTGTCCGTCTTGGCCTTTGTCTTGTTGCTATGAAGGAAATACCCCCGCGGGTTAGGGGGAAGAATTTACCCGATGCTCCCAAGCATGTCGTAAGAGGCGACTAACGGATTCTGTTTCTCCTTTTACCCTTGTTAAGTGTTTCTTGTATAGAATATAGTCAATGTTTGTAAAGATTTTAGTCAAGCAGTATGTAAGAAATGTTAAGTCCTTTGTACTGGAAACTTGCATTCTCCCAATAAGGTCATATTGTACTACGTTGCAAGCCCCTCGAGCAATTTTTTGATTAGTGCTTTTGTGAACAAGAAACAATTAACAAGTGGCTCTATCCCATCTCCCCCCTTTCCCCGTCGCGATATAACCTTGAACGGTTGAAAACGACGTTAAACACCAAATAAAGAAAGATGAAGGAAATGGAAGAGGCAGAGAGGCAGGTCGGTCGTACCGCTCTGTTCTTTGCAGTTTACAATCCTCACGGTATCTGTGTTTCTCACTCCCTCTATAGAAATTATCATGTTGCTACACACACACACACACACACACATGCACACATGCACACATACATACACACACACACACGTACATACACGCACACACACACACAAACACACACACACACAAACACATGCACTCACAAACTGTGTCACGCACTACTGCTATAGCGCATACGTGTAATCAACCACAAGAACATGGGAATCTTTCAAAAAAGCTTTCTCCATTTTCTGTCTATGTCATTCATTTCTCAACACTTTTGCTGCCGTCTCTTAAATGTTTCAAAGATTCTCTCGCACTTTTTATCCTGTAAAAACATTCTCCGAACACATTAAGATGTCGTTAAGCAAGAACCAGGGAGGAATGGGGGGGGGGGGCACAGTGCACCCTTTTTCCTGCACAGCTGTGTATCAGAGTGCACCCGTTAGGGCCAACAGAACCATTCGCGATATGCAGACCAACCACACCCGGCAGCTGACCCACCATGTTTGAGCAGGAACAACTAGTACAACGAAAGCTTCAAGGCCAAGGCTGAGCTCTTCCCCAACGTGGCAAAAGGTCAAAGGTTCTCAGATGTTATGTGTGTCGTGGCGAGCCCCATGTGCAGAAAATAGCTGCCAGTCTTACATTGGTCCCAGAGGACCCGCCACGTTGCCTATCCCCAGTGAAGACAATGGTCCGCCTCCTAAACCCACGTTTCCACCCATACCTCCGCCCATGCCGCCCATGCCGCCGCCCATACCTCCGCCCATACCGCCGCCAATACCGCCCATACCTCCGCTAATACCGCCCATACCTCCGCCCATACCATCGCCCCTGTTTCTCATGCTGATGATGATGAACGGTAGGATTTGCATCAAGCGGTCACTGCCACTGTTCATCACCAGCAGGGGGAGGAGTGACCGCGTCATCTGGGGGTTGCCTGCAACAGCGTGCCAGTCTGTCTCTTAGTCTGCCTGCCTCATCTTTCGGCGTGTGTGTTGGTGTGCTTTTGTGTGGGTGTGTTACCACTAGACAGACACACAGAGAAACACACACACACACACACACACTCACTCACACACTCACACACTCACTCACACACTCACTCACACACTTATACACACACACACACACACACACACACACACACACACACACACACACACACCCATAATGAAGACATAATAACATACCAAGAGAAAATCGTTTATGTAATAAATGTAACGTTATTGAAGATGAAATTCACTTCCTAGACGGATGTCAAAAGTTCACTGAACTGCGAAATGATTTTATAAAGGATCTATCAAATATAGATATAAAGTATTCCAACAATAAACCTAGTGAAGTATTTTGCGAAGACAGAATACAAATTCGTCTTGGAAAGTTTATTTCAGATTGTTTTAATCGCTCTTTGTGTCAATAACCAATTTGGTTCCGACAATAAAATATATTCTATTCTATTCTATTCTATTCTATTCTATTCTATTCTATTCTATTCACACACACACACACACACACACACACACACACACACACACACACACACACACACAAAGAGAAGAACACTGGAGTCATCCTGTAAGAATCACTTTCATTCCTTTCCTTCAACTAACATTCGTCAAAACATTCCGTTCATCTTGAAATGTTGGCCAAGGCAGGATTTTCATTTGCTCATCATCCGAATATAAACAATTTTCTGTGCCTTAAATACAAAAATCTTCTGTGCACAAACACACTTCCATCACGTCTTTCGAGCACCCATGAATTTGCCCAAAACAGCTTTGAAGCACTGTTGCACTTCTTCGGGGTACTAAGGTCTAGTTCTGTTTCAAGCAACAGTGATTCAAAGCTCTCATTATGTTTCAAGCACCATATGTACGGTACTTTAATTGTGTTTTAAGCAATATTTCTACAAAACTATAGTTTTGTTTTACGCACCATTTTTGTGAAACTATACTTCTGTTTCAACAGTTTCAAGCACCAGTTCTCGTGAAGTCTCGTTTTGTTTCAAGCACCAATCAGTTTTCTTGTCTTGAGCTCTCGTTTTGTTTCAAGCACCAGTTCTCGTGAATTCTCGTTTTGTTTCAAGCACCACGCAAGGACAAACAAAGTGAAACCATGGCGACAGTCGAAACTAACGAGCTGCGCCATGACAGTCAAAGCAGAAGCAGTCCGACTCCATTCCTAACCCCTCAAGGTGAAGGTCGCGCCTCGGTGGGATCCAGCACTCTGATGTCCATGGAAGGTGTTCCTTTCTAACTCCTGTCGGGCCTCGCGAAGACTGCATTCTACTTCTTTTTCTTTTACATGCCGCCTAGAGCTGCACTCATGCCGAGTCCGCCCATGCCTCCCATACCCATGCCGCCCATGCCGCCCATGCCTCCCATACCTCTCATCATCATCATAGGCAGCATGCGCATCATGCGGTCGCTTCCGCTGCCCATCATTAGCAGAGGTAGCAGCTGCTGCATCTGAGGGTTACCTGCAACAGCGCGTTAGTTCATCTGTGTCAGTCCATCTGTGTTAGTTCATCTGTGTTAGTTCATCTGTGTTAGTTCATCTGTGTTAGTTCATCTGTGTTTGTTTATCTGTGTAAGTTCATCTGTGTTTGTTTATCTGTGTAAGTTCATCTGTGTTAGTTCATCTGTGTTTGTTCATCTGTGTAAGTTAATCTGTGTTAGCTCATCGGTGTTAGTTCATCTTTGATAGTTCATCTTTGATAGTTCATCTTTGATAGTTCATCTGTGTTTGTTCATCCTACATGTAGGGGAAGGTTGCCGCCTAATAGGGACCACCTCCAGTTCTGACAAACTAACGGTGCTAGAGCGCTCAAAATAATTTCATTCGCTGTATTCACCCTCTCTGGATAATTTGCACATGTCAAAACCGTTGCAAAAACACAAACCTCAAAACCGTTAGTTTTTTTTCTTCTCTTTTGTGCGCTTTTGGCGGCGTTCAATCTAAATTTGACGCTTAAACGGACTCGTTTCTGTCCACAGCCGAAGCTGTTATCACACAAAACATGCTTTATATGACAGCTAAGAATGTATTTGTTACATTTCAGCATTGTTGACCGACCCCGAGTTTCTCCTGCAAACAAAAACCAATAGCAAAATCTCAAAGTTTGTGTGTGTCTTCTAATATGGACCATCTTCAACAAATATAAGAAAACAAACGCTGGTTTCATTAATTCATTAAGAAGCTTGCTGAAAATAACCTATAACTAGCCTTCGAGCTTTCAAAAAAAATAGTCTTCTTTTCGTGGAAGTTAATAACTTTTTTATGTTCTCTCTGTTTTTGATAAGTTTCTCAGTTTAGTTTCCTGTTGTGCTTCAAATGATGTTCTCATCAAACCGAAACAGATAAATCTAAAGCATGAATTAGTCTGACTTGCACACTAAGTTGTATCATGATATTTTGAAATATAGGGGGCTTTTTACAGTGCTTCGTGATGGCCTCTTCACTGGTCCATATTAGGCGCCCAGGCTCCTAATATGGACCATTTGTGATTTTTTCTGTATTTCATTTTTGCTGAAAGGTTATCAAAGGTTATTCGCTCTAATTAGGTCTAACAGTTAACTAATGAGAATAGGACTATCAAACACAAATGAAACTTCTTCGCAAATAACAAGCTAGTTACGTATATACAAGAAACAAAAAGTGGTCCATATTAGGCAACCTTCCCCTAGTTCATCTGTGTTAGTTCATCCCAGTAAATTCATCTGTGTTCAGTTATGTACCCGTGTGTGTATGTTTGGTTTTGATAATCTGCTATTTTGGAAAATATGAAATGCAAATGGCGGCCATGATGAATACTTTGCTGATATATACTTCCTCTTGCATATAATCAAAACCAAACACAACTTTGCAACTGTTACGTACGAAGAGAAAATCAATCAAATCGACTCTTGGCCCATAACAAGTCTTTCGGATGAGACGAAAAACCGAGATCCCTTCGTGTACACTACAGTGATTGGGGTGTGCACGTTAAAGATCCCACGATTGACAAAAGGGTCTTTCCTGGCAAAATTGTATAGGCATAGATAAAAATGTCCACCAAAATACCCGTGTGACTTGGAATAATAGGCCGTGAAAAGTAGGATATGCGCCGAAATGGCTGCGATCTGCTGGCCGATGTGAATGCGTGATGTATTGTGCAAAAATATTCCATCTCACACGGCATAAATAAATCCCTGCGCCTTGAATATGTGCGCGATATAAATTGCATAAAATTAAAATAAAATAATTTTTTTTTTAAATCCCTGCGCTTAGAACTGTACCCACGGAATACGCGCGATATAAAGCCTCATATTGATTGATTGATAACAGGTTGTTTGATTTAGCTATGTTGCGTAGTTGCTGCGTTGTGCTGATGCAAGTGTCAATCGGATGAGCGGTCGAAAAGGTTTTTGTGTCAATGTTGAGAGGCACAATTACAACAAGCTCTGTATTTAAGCAACATCTCGGTGAATTGTTTTGGCATTTTCGAGTTTTTTTATTTTTTTTATCCTACATACGATACGTACTTCAGGTAAAATATCGGATTACTACATTTTTTTCCTCCAGATGTCATGTTATCTTCCGGGGGGGGGGGGGGGGAGGGGGTTAAAACCCTTCATAGCTTTATGGAGTATTATTACCAATTCAGTGTCCCATATGGCTTTTTGACCAATCAGGACGGATTCCAGGTGACCCTCTAAATGTTATAACGTTCAGGCAGGGACCCTTTTTGTTTATCAAGCTAAAAACTAACATGACAAAGTAAAAATTTAAATCAACAATATCAGCGTGATTTATTCTACAGAATGACACTTCAAATGCTGTCAGATAATACTCTCTTTATCTAAACAAAAAACAAAAAAACCAAAAAGCGAGTTTTGTCGATGGGTGCTTTACGGAACAGCAAGGCACCGCCCATCCTCTGAGTGTGCAATGCCGACCCGCTCACTTGAAATCTAAATTATCTAAGTTCGGAAAAATCAAGTGAAATTGCGTCACTCGCTTTACGTCAAATGTATCTTTACGTCATTTTCCATCTGCCTGGATTCGGTTCTAAATCTGTCGCTCTCTGTTCAACAAGAAAAAGCGAAGCAACCAAAAAGCATGTTCAACATGGTTTATCTTGTGAGATTGTTGTGTGTCAAACGCATTTGACCTGTGAATATTCATCACGTCAGGTGTGTTACTCTGATTGGCTGACCCAAACGATATCAACATTCGCCTAAAAGGCTCATGCTTGATATCTTTTTTCTCGACATGTGTGTTATCATTTGCTAACAGTCAGCATATTAGAAATAACTCATACTGTTGCATCCAAACAAATCATGACTTCAAATGCATACGGCAAAAGGATTCATACAAATACTGCTGAAATCTCCTTTCCTTTGGAGTATGGCCACGGGCTACAATGATCTCGTCCTGTGTTCTGGCTTGACATTACCCTGCACTACAATGATCTCGTCCTGTGTCTTGGCTTGACATTACCTTGCGCGACAATGATCTCGTCCTGTAAACAGGCTTGACATTACCTTGCGCTACAATGATCTCGTCCTGTGTTCTGGCTTGACATTACCTTGCACTACAATGATCTCGTCCTGTAAACAGGCTTGACATTACCTTGCGTTACAACGATCTCGTCTTGTGTCCTAGCTTGACATTACCTTGCACTACAATGATCTCGTCCTGTAAACAGGCTTGACATTACCTTGCGCTACAATGATCTCGTCTTGTGTCCTAGCTTGACATTACCTTGCACTACAATGATCTCGTCCTGTAAACAGGCTTGACATTACCTTGCGCTACAATGATCTCGTCCTGTGTCCTGGCTTGACATTACCTTGCACTACAATGATCTCGTCCTGTGTCCTAGCTTGACATTACCTTGCACTACAATGATCTCGTCCTGTGTCTTGGCTTGACATTACCTTGCGCGACAATGATCTCGTCCTGTAAACAGGCTTGACATTACCTTGCGCTACAATGATCTCGTCCTGTGTTCTGGCTTGACATTACCTTGCACTACAATGATCTCGTCCTGTAAACAGGCTTGACATTACCTTGCGTTACAACGATCTCGTCTTGTGTCCTAGCTTGACATTACCTTGCACTACAATGATCTCGTCCTGTAAACAGGCTTGACATTACCTTGCGCTACAATGATCTCGTCTTGTGTCCTAGCTTGACATTACCTTGCACTACAATGATCTCGTCCTGTGTTCTGGCTTAACATTACCTTGCGCTACAGCGGTGCCCAGCAGGGCCGGACTAGGCGAAGAGGAGGGGGGGGTTGCCAGTGGTGGGCCAGGGGGATGTCCCCCCTGGCGGCAGGGGCGGATCAGTTCATTTTATGACTGGTTTTTTTCAAAAGTATATTGTGAAGATATGGGTGTGAAGGCGTGAAGCGCCGAGCCGACCGCGCGAAGCGCCCAGCTTGCTAGGGGGGTCCGGGGGCATGCCCCCCCGGAAAATTTTGAAAAAAAGGATGCAAAATGGTGCAATCTGGTGCATTCTGAGGATGATCATTACCAGTTTCAGGCAGCGGATTTTGTCACTGATTAATACCCCAAAAATTGAAACTCAATGTAAAATAAAGAAATGCATACCTCATTCAATATTTTTATTTTTTGGCTGGGGGGGGGGTCCGGAAACCCTAGAACCCACCCCCCCACCCCCCCCCCACGTTGTGGGGGTCAGGGGGCGAAGCCCCCTGAAGCTGACGGGTAGGTCATATTCTGAGATAGGAAAATGGTCGCTCCTTGCATGAAACGGCATAAAATAAGCAATAATAAAAAAAAAATTAAATAAGTAAGGTACATGTTTAGGCTAGGGGGGGGGGGGGTTGCGCAACCCCCATAACCCCCCCGGTAGTCCGGCCCTGCCCAGTCATGCGTTACCGCAGCGTGTTTTGAGAGGCACCGTAAATCTAAACATTTAAGCGTTTACATGACTAGTACATTTACACTAATGGTCACACTGAAATACTTGTGTGTGTGTGCGTGTGTGTATGTGTGTGTGTGTGTGTGTGTGTGTATGTGTGCGTGCGGGCGGGCGGGCGTGCGTGCGTTCGTGCATGCGTGCTTGCGTGCGTGCGTACGTGTCTGTCTGTCTGTCTGTCTGTCTGTCTTTATCTCTGTATCTGTGTTTGTGTCTGTGCTTGTCTGTGTCTCTGCGTGCGTCTATCGTATATAGCTATTATAAACACAAGCAAACAGTCTATGGCTGTTTGATCTGTCTGGCTGCGTATTGTGTAAATGCAGGCGGCAGATGTTGCTCCCCTTTCTCCCAGGCGGAAGTGACTGATGATGGGGCGGAGGGTATGGGTGGTCGGACGTCTCAGTCAAACCAAAATGCTGACAAATGGCTCTTGGACCAAGGCCTTTTTATGTCTGTAGGCCCCTATATTGTCATGGTTTTTGTTGACCTTTTCATATGTTGATAAGAGTTTCCAGCAACAAAACTCCCTGTATTTTTCCGTGAACATTTTTTCTTCTTCTTTCTTGTCTGTCGTTCTTTAAGAGCCTGGGAGGTTGGATGGGGGGTGGGGGTGGGGGGGGGGGGGAATGTCTCACAGATGTTTAAACTTCTCTTGCCAATTATTATTTAGTCTCGACAGTTACCAGCACTGATACGCTTTGTGCTATATGTCAAAACTTGGTTTTTGTTTTTGTTTTTTGTTTCTACTGCACAGTTGTTTGCAATTTTGTGTCTTTAGATATCCATGAACTTCAAACAAAAAATCGTTTCTTTTGAAGTTTATTTTTAATTTATTCCAATGTTGGTTTCTGATCTTGTTACGTTCATGCTAGTAACACAGAATAGCATACTGGACGTCCACTGAAAGACTGTAACATTTGTTGTACTAAATGTACTGAAAGACTGTGACATTTGTTGTACTAAATGCTCTTAAAGACTGTGACATTTGTTGTACTAAATGCTCTTAAAGACTGACATTTGTTGTACTGACTAAATGTTCTTAAGGACTGTGACATTTGTTGTACTAAATGCACTGAAAGACTGTGACATTTGTTGTACTAAATGCACTGAAAGACTGACTTTTGTTGTACTAAATGCTCTTAAAGACTGTGACATTTGTTAAACTAAATGCACTGAAAGACTGTGACATTTGTTGTACTAAATGCACTGAAAGACTGACTTTTGTTGTACTAAATGCTCTTAAAGACTGTGACATTTGTTGAACTAAATGCACTGAAATACTTTGACTTTTGTTGTACTAAATGCACGCTGCAGACGAACGAGCGCGGACATACATATATGCAAGCGACGTGGAGATGGTGACATACACGCATACACGCACACACAAACACACACGCATACCCGGGCTCACACATCCACACACACATTCACACATACACACATACACACACACACACACACACACACACACGTGCATGCAGGCGACTTGGAGATGACACACGCATACATTACACACACACACACACACGCATTCAATTACACGCACGATTTCACACACACACACAAACACACACACAGACACACACACACACTCACACACACACATACACACACACACATACACACACACTCAATCACACACACCCACACACATCCACACACACACACACACACACACTCACATACACACACACACACACTCACATACACACACGAACGCACGCATCTCCTGTAGTTACACTCACTCATACTCGCACATGTCACACACGCACACACAGAAAAAGCAAAACAAGTAAAGCTTCTTGCAAAAACTCCTGTTTCTGTCTTTCTTTTTTTAATTGTTTTTCAGTGTGTAATCAGAACTGGAAACAGCCTTGGGGACAAGGAACTGCTGCGAGCTTCACCTTCTAGGACACCGGGGGGAGGGGCGGGATGGGGGCA
Organism: Littorina saxatilis; assembly: GCF_037325665.1. Classification (NCBI taxonomy): domain Eukaryota; kingdom Metazoa; phylum Mollusca; class Gastropoda; order Littorinimorpha; family Littorinidae; genus Littorina; species Littorina saxatilis. Next base: position 16,574,478 of record NC_090256.1, on the reverse strand, counting down.
CACAATGCACACTTTGTGTCGAGCTACACTTCTTGGGGAAGCCGCACAGGGAGAGCCCGGGCCCTAAAGGACCATTCTGAACCCGTCACAAGCACGAAGGCCCCAGTAGGGTGCAGGTTGATCCCCTCAGGGCCCGTTCACGTCACTGGGAGGCCCCTGTTGAGACCATGTCCGCGTTTTACATGGCGCCCATCCCTCCTGCACTGCCCATACCGCCGCCCATGCCGCCCATACCGCCGCCCATACCGCCCATACCGCCGCCCATGCCGCCCATACCGCCGCCCATGCCGCCCATACCGCCGCCCATACCGCCCATGCCGCCCATACCGCCGCCCATACCGCCCCCTCCGCCCATCATCATGAGCGGCAACATGCGCATCATTCTGTCACTGCCGCCGCCCATCATCATCATGGGGAGCATCATCTGCATCAACCCGGGGTTACCTCCGCCCATCATCATCATCATCATCATCATGCCCATGTTGTCGTTGCCACCTCCCATCATCATCATTGGCAGCAGGCCTGCAACAAGCCCAGACAAAGCGGGTTAGCGCTCAGTCGTTGTACCGCTATTCCCAGCAGCAGCAGCAGCAGCGGCGCACGCAGAAACAACAAGTCGCGTAAGGCGAAATTACTACATTTAGTCAAGCTGTGGAACTCACAGAATGAAACTGAACGCACTGCATTTTTTCACAATGACCGTAGTCCGCCGCTTGTGCAAAACGGAGTGAAACTGACGAGCCTGTTCGGCGCGGTAGTGGTTTCGCTGTGCTGCATAGCACGCTTTTCTGTACCTCTCTGCGTTTTAACTTTCTGAGCGTGTTTTTAATCCAAACATATCATATATATATGTTTTTGGAATCAGGAACCGACAAGGAATAAGATGAAATTGTTTTTAAATCGATTTCGGAAATTTAATTTTGATCATAATTTTTATATTTTTAATTTTCAGAGCTTGTTTTTAATCCAAATATAACATATTTATATGTTTTTGGAATCAGGAAATGATGTAGAATAAGATGAACGTAAATTTGGATCGTTTTATATAAAAAAAATTATTACAATTTTTAGATTTTTAATGACCAAAGTCATTAATTAATTTTTAAGCCACGAAGCTGAAATGCAATATCGAAGTCCGGCCTTCGTCGAAGATTGCTTTACAAATATTTCAATCAATTGTCACTGTAAGGCTGTTTTATAACTCTACACGCTTTGTTTTACTGTCACTGTAAGGCTGTTTTATAACTCTAAACGCTTTGTTTTACTGTCACTGTAAGGCTGTTTTATAACTCTACACGCTTTGTTTTACTGTCACTGTAAGGCTGTTTTATAACTCTATACGCTTTGTTTTACTGTCAATGCCGACATTTGACTACGCGCTTGCTTTGCAGTCTTTAAGACTAAACGTGCTTGCTTTTCAGTTATTATTAGGCAGTTTCAAATGACTACGCGCTTGCTTTGCCGTCAATGTTTGACAGTTTCAAATGAGTAGGCCCTTGCTTGAGCGTCAACTTTCTTTGAACGCTTAGTGCAGTCTTTTGCACAAGCAGACAACGCAGCGCTTTTTTTTTCGGAGACACATGTCGTGTCATTCATCATTGTGTAGCATGAATCGCTGACATAGCGCTGATACGACCCATGCACATGTCGTGACATTCATCATTGTGTAGCATGAATCGCTGACATAGCGCTGATACGACACATGTGTCATTCATTATTGTGTAGCATGAATCGCTGACATCGCGCTGATACGACACATGTCGTGTCATTCATCATTGTGTAGCATGAATCGCTGACATAGCGCTGATACGACACATGTCGTGTCATTCATCATTGTGTAGCATGAATCGCTGACATAGCGCTGATACGACACATGTCGTGTCATTCATTATTGTGTAGCATGAATCGCTGACATAGCGCTGATACGACACATGTGTCATTCATTATTGTGTAGCATGAATCGCTGACATAGCGCTGATACGACACATGTCGTGTCATTCATCATTGTGTAGCATGAATCGCTGACATAGCGCTGATACGACACATGTGTCATTCATCATTGTGTAGCATGAATCGCTGACATAGCGCTGATACGACACATGTGTCATTCATCATTGTGTAGCATGAATCGCTGACATAGCGCTGATACGACACATGTCGTGACATTCATCATTGTGTAGCATGAATCGCTGACATAGCGCTGATACGACACATGTCGTGACATTCATCATTGTGTAGCATGAATCGCTGACATGCGCTGATATGACACATGTGTCATTCATCATTGTGTAGCATGAATCGCTGACATAGCGCTGATACGACACATGTGTCATTCATCATTGTGTAGCATGAATCGCTGACATAGCGCTGATACGACACATGTCGTGACATTCATCATTGTGTAGCATGAATCGCTGACATAGCGCTGATACGACACATGTCGTGACATTCATTATTGTGTAGCATGAATCGCTGACATAGCGCTGATACGACACATGTCGTGACATTCATCATTGTGTAGCATGAATCGCTGACATAGCGCTGATACGACACATGTGTCATTCATCATTGTGTAGCATGAATCGCTGACATAGCGCTGATACGACACCTGTGTCATTCATCATTGTGTAGCATGAATCGCTGACATAGCGCTGATACGACACATGTCGTGTCATTCATTATTGTGTTGCATGAATCGCTGACATCGCGCTGATACGACACATGTCGTGACATTCATCATTGTGTAGCATGAATCGCTGACATCGCGCTGATACGACACATGTCGTGACATTCATTATTGTGTAGCATGAATAGAACACATAGCACTGATACGCATCACTGCGTGGTCTGCAACTCAGCATGTCAGATTTCTTTTCTTCGTGTTCTGACCTGAAAAGACACACTCCGGACATAACTCTGTCGGGTTTGTGTTGGTTGTGAAAGAGTGAATGCTCTTGCTTTTAGTGAGGCAAACTTTCTACACGTGCTCCTTGCCTACGTAATTCAGACACACCCCTCGTTTGTGACTGACCCATAATTGCACGGGAAAGTTTGACTCAGTAAAAGAAAGAGTATTCGCCCTTTAACAACCCACACAAACCCGACAGAGTTATTTCCCCGCATTGTCTGTTGTCACATGTCTTCTACGCACGGATGCCATCAAAAGACAAACATGACTGACCGACACACAGGCAGACAAACACGCACAGATAACAGAATAACAGACTGACCGACACTCAAGCAGACAAAGGCGCACAGATAACAGAATAACAGACTGACCGACACACAGGCAGACAGACACGCACAGATAACAGAATAGCAGACTGACCAACAAACAGGCTGACAATCACGCACAATTAACAGACTGACAGACACACAGGCAGACAAACACGCACAGATAACAGAATAGCAGACTGACCGACACACAGGCAGACAGACACGCACAGATAACAGAATAACAGACTGACCGACACACAGGCAAACAGACACGCACAGATAACAGAATAGCAGACTGACCGACAAGCGGGCGGACAGACACGCACCGATAACAGAATAGCAGACTGACCGACAAGCGGGCGGACAGACACGCGAACACACAGATATAAGACAAAGCTTGACTTACTTCCCATGCCGCCTCCGGCACCCCCAGCAGCTCCTCCTCCCATGCCGCCGAACTGAGCGACGGCCGAAGTGGCGAGCATGCCACAGATGACGAGAACTACGAATGTCTTCATCTTGATGAGTTGGAGAGAGAGAGAGACAAGTCGTCTGCTGCCTGCAACAAGGTTCAATGACACAGCGTCCTCATCAATTTCACTCAACATCAATTTATTAACCATGTTTTATTTCCTTCATTTACTTATTTTGTCACCCACTTAGTTTATATTCTATCTTATTTATTTATTTATTCCCTAATGAATCTATTCATTATTTATTCACTGATATATTAATCTATTCATTCATCGGATTTTATTCCCACGATCAAGAAGTGCTTTGTTTGTGAATTCATTGGAATGTCGGCAAAAACAAGTGGACATATTTTAACGCGCGGCAATATTAAATATGAATGCAATCAATGACGTACATCAGGCACGACAGATTAGAGCTACACCAGTAAGTAATAGACTTGAGGGGGAAAATAAAATAAAACTGGAAGCCAATTGTGTCCACTAAGACAGAGCCAGGAACAATGGTGACTAATTCAATGTGCAGTCCTGTTGACTAAATACGTCACACGTTCGAGCTCACCCTCGCTTCTAATGTCTCGAGACGTTCTTTAAAACAAGAGAAAGAAACAAATGTTAACACTACAAATGTCTTCTTAGCAGACTGACTTATACCCTATCACAAAAAGCTTTCACCAAAGAAGAAGAAAAGAAAAATACGAGTTGCATTAATCTTGTCGACAATTGGCTTCACACCACGAACTTCTTCTTGGTATAATGATTTGTACACTGTCACAAAAAGCTTTAAACCATAAAGAAGAAAAAAGATGTTTAACACCACAAATGTTTTCTTAGCAGAATCCCTCGGACACAAAATTAATAGGCACAGGACGCAGCTTTTGATCCAACACAAGTACTTCAGCACTCACACTCTAGTGACGTTTCAAGTTGTGGACACTTTTTGTTCTAAGATGCAGTGTAGGTGGCCAGCCATCCCTTGGCGCCAGTCAAACCGTTGACATTTATTCTGTACAGTGTCTGTAGCAGGATGCAGGCTAACCTCTCTGAACTTGACAAATGCCTGTCCTCTTGGCCTAAAATCTCTTGCGCCCCTACTAGGCGACAATCCGGTGAGTATCTACCGAGACTGAATCCGTAATCAATCAATCAATCAATGAGTCTTATATCGCGCATATTCCGTGGGTACAGTTCTAGGCGCTCTGCAGTGATGCCGTGTGAGATGAAATTTTATACGGCCAGTAGATTGCAGCCATTTCGGCGCATATTTACCTTTCACGGCCTATTATTCCAAGTCACACGGGTATAGGTAGACAATTATTAACTGTGCCTAAGCAATTTTGCCAGGAAAGACCCTTTTGTCAATCGTGGGATCTTTAACGTGCACACCCAATGTAGTGTACACGGGGGGAGGTTCGGACACCGAAGAGAGTCTGCACACAAAGTTGACTCTGTGAAATAAATTTCCGCCGAACCTGGGATCGAACTCACGCTGACAGCGGCCAACTGAATACAAATCCAGCGCGCTACCAACTGAGCTATATCCCCGCCCCCCCCCCCCCCACCCCCCCCCCCCCCCCCACCGTAATGGTCTCGACTGACGGTCCACTGTGATTGTATTCTCCCCTGATGAAAACGGGTCAGTGAGTTTGGAAATATTTAGGCCTTATTTGTACGTGTGTGTTTCTTTTAGTTTTAGATTTTTTTTCCTGTTCTTTCCTTTTCTTCATTTTGTCATGCACCAACAGGGTGGATTTTTTTTAAACGAGAGTCATAATAAAAGTTGCCTAAATTGTCATAACACGGCTTATCCCAGACAACAACAAAAGACACAAACCTCCCCCAAAATGTCAATCAGAAAATATTCACTGTCCAATGAACGTGCAGAGAAAATCATTAGACTGCACTCCGATTGCACACAGAACAAGCAGTAACTAGCGAAATCCAGTGGAAGAGACACAAGCCAATGGTCCGAACGAGCAATAACTATTGAAATCCAATGGAAAAAGATCCAAGCAAATGGTACTCACTGATTTATACGATGACCCTAAAAACTACACACACTGAGAAATAACTATTGAAAGCCAAGGGAAAAGACCCAAGCAAAGAGTACTCACCTTTAAAAGAACTGACACAATAAGACCTGGAACTGCAGAAGAAGAAGACGAGATGACGATTGTAGTTGCCGAGGACACAGGTCCTAGCGTTTTATAGGCAGGATGTAACAAGACTTGGTGACGCCACATGACCAGGAGGGCGTTGTCAGGGCGTAGAGTCTTTCCGTGATGCCTCCAAACTCCCTCCTCCGACAGACGGACAGGTGGCCATTGTCCGCCCCTCGCCTGCATAACCGTCTTCCCCTTAATTATCTCTCATCCTCCAGTGACGTTTAGCTGGCGTGACCTCGTCATGAAACTCTAGCTCTTGCGGGCAGCTCAGGATTTGCACAAGCCCGAGGAAGCAACACTATCGCTCCGGTACTCATTTCTTCTCATCTCTGTACCTCCCAACCCCTCCTTACTTACTCCCCCCCCCCCCCCCATCCCCCAACCGTGCTGTTTCCGACAAGGAGCCGGTGCAGTAACCCCTCCCATCACCCCCCCCCCCCCCCTCCACCGTGCTGTTTCCGACAAGGAGCTGGTTCCGTAACCCCTCCCCCCCCCCCCCCCACCGTGCTGTTTCCGACAAGGAGCTGGTGCCGTAACCCCTCCCCACTAATCTAGGATGTCCATGTGGACGAAGCATCCATCACGGGGCGACACAAGGTCCCGCTAAAACAAAAGGGGGGATAAGGCGCGAAGGACATAAGGTTCCATAACTGTGGCAGCGATGTCCAGTGCCCAGCGAGCGTCACGTGACTCGAGGGATGAGTGGTGCGTGACGGGAGCGACGGTAGCGTGACTGGGGGGAGAGGAGGACCACGGCTTCGTCACGACAAGGCATCAATCTCCGCCCGACATCACCCTCTCCCTCACTCTCGTCCGCTTTCTGCCTGCCCGCCATTTCTCTTTTTCCGACTGTCTGACTACTTAGTCGTCCTTCGCTCCACCCTTGTCTTACCCAACATCCCCCCCCTCCCCCACCCCCAGTCCTGCCCAGCTGCCCCCCCCCCCCCTTCGCCTCCCCACCCCCCCGCCAACTCCCTGCTCTGGTCAACGTGGTTTATTGGTACCAAAAAGATTTCAAATAAACTATTTCTGTCCAGGGATGCTACAAATTCCGTGTCTAAACGCGTGAAACCAGAGGCTCAATAGAGTACAGTAGGGGGCAAAAGAAACGCACCACATTCGCGCCCACTGTTGCATGTGATTTGTTTGTTATTTTGCAATTGTCGTAAATTATGAACCAGATAAGGTACATCAACAAGAAACAAGTCGCGTAAAGCGAAAATACAACATTTAGTCAAGCTGTCGAACTCACAGAATGAAACTGAACGCAATGCAATTTTTCAGCAAGACCGTATACTCGTAGCATCGTCAGTCCACCGCTCGTGGCAAAGGCAGTGAAATTGACAAGAAGAGCGGGGTAGTAGTTGCGCTGAGAAGGATAGCACGCTTTTCTGTACCTCTCTTCGTTTTAACTTTCTGAGCATGTTTTTAATCCAAACATATCATATCTAAATGTTTTTGGAATCAGAAACCGACAAGGAATAAGATGAAAGTGTTTTTAAATTGATTTCGAAAATTTAATTTTGATCATAATTTTTATATTTTTAATTTTCAGAGCTTGTTTTTAATCCGAATATAACATATTTATATGTTTTTGGAATCAGAAAATGATGAAGAATAAGATGAACGTAAATTTGGATTGTTTTATAAAAAAATTATTTTATTTACAATTTTCAGATTTTTAATGACCAAAGTCATTAATTAATTTTTAAGCCACCAAGCTGAAATGCAATACCGAAGTCCGGCCTTTGTCGAAGATTGCTTGGCCAAAATTTCAATCAATTTGATTGAAAAATGAGGGTGTGACAGTGCCGCCTCAACTTTTACAAAAAGCCGGATATGACGTCATCAAAGACATTTATCCAAAAAAAGAAAAAAACATCCGGGGATATCATACCCAGGAACTCTCATGTCAAATTTCATAAAGATCGGTCCAGTAGTTTACTCTGAATCGCTCTACACACACACACACACACACACACACACACACACACACACACACACACACACACACCACGACCCTCGTCTCGATTCCCCCTCTATGTTAAAACATTTAGTCAAAACTTGACTAAATGTAAAAAGGAGGGAGTATTTGCTTGAGGGGTCTTAAAAGGGGGGTTCCACTGTATGTGCAATGATGTTACTGATGACTATATAGATGTTACGTCTAGCACTTATTCTGCTTCCTGAATGTCCACTCTGCTTCCTCATTCTCCTCCTGTCTCAGTTTGTCCCGCCTTCCTTGGCACCATTGTCTACCTCAAAGCGCTCTGATTTTAGTTTGTTCCGCCTTCCTTGGCACCATTGTCTACCTCAAAGCGCTCTGATTTTAGTTTGTCCTGCCTTCCTTGGCACCATTGTTTACCTCAAAGCGCTCAGATTTTAGTTTGTCCCGCCTTCCTTGGCACCATTGTCTACCTCAAAGCGCTCTGATTTTAGTTTGTCCCGCCTTCCTTGGCACCATTGTCTACCTCAAAGCGCTCTGATTTTAGTTTGTCCCGCCTTCCTTGGCACCATTGTCTACCTCAAAGCGCTCTGATTTTAGTTTGTCCCGCCTTCCTTGGCACCATTGTCTACCTCAAAGCGCTCTGATTTCAGTTTGTCCCGCCTTCCTTGGCACCATTGTCTACCTCAAAGCGCTCTGATTTTAGTTTGTCCTGCCTTCCTTGGCACCATTGTTTACCTCAAAGCGCTCAGATTTTAGTTTGTCCCGCCTTCCTTGGCACCATTGTCTACCTCAAAGCGCTCTGATTTTAGTTTGTCCCGCCTTCCTTGGCACCATTGTTTACCTCAAAGCGCTCTGATTTTAGTTTGTCCCGCCTTCCTTGGCACCATTGTCTACCTCAAAGCGCTCTGATTTTAGTTTGTCCCGCCTTCCTTGGCACCATTGTCTACCTCAAAGCGCTCTGATTTTAGTTTGTCCCGCCTTCCTTGGCACCATTGTCTACCTCAAAGCGCTCTGATTTCAGTTTGTCCCGCCTTCCTTGGCACCATTGTTTACCTCAAAGCGCTCTGATTTTAGTTTGTCCCGCCTTCCTTGGCACCATTGTCTACCTCAAAGCGCTCTGATTTTAGTTTGTCCCGCCTTCCTTGGCACCATTGTCTACCTCAAAGCGCTCTGATTTTAGTTTGTCCCGCCTTCCTTGGCACCATTGTCTACCTCAAAGCGCTCTGATTTTAGTTTGTCCCGCCTTCCTTGGCACCATTGTCTACCTCAAAGCGCTCTGATTTTAGTTTGTCCCGCCTTCCTTGGCACCATTGTCTACCTCAAAGCGCTCTGATTTTAGTTTGTCCCGCCTTCCTTGGCACCATTGTCTACCTCAAAGCGCTCTGATTTCAGTTTGTCCCGCCTTCCTTGGCACCATTGTTTACCTCAAAGCGCTCTGATTTTAGTTTGTCCCGCCTTCCTTGGCACCATTGTCTACCTCAAAGCGCTCTGATTTTAGTTTGTCCCGCCTTCCTTGGCACCATTGTTTACCTCAAAGCGCTCTGATTTAAGTTTGTCCCGCCTTCCTTGGCACCATTGTCTACCTCAAAGCGCTCTGATTTTAGTTTGTCCCGCCTTCCTTGGCACCATTGTCTACCTCAAAGCGCTCTGATTTTAGTTTGTCCCGCCTTCCTTGGCACCATTGTCTACCTCAAAGCGCTCTGATTTTAGTTTGTCCCGCCTTCCTTGGCACCATTGTTTACCTCAAAGCGCTCTGATTTTAGTTTGTCCCGCCTTCCTTGGCACCATTGTTTACCTCAAAGCGCTCTGATTTCAGTTTGTCCCGCCTTCCTTGGCACCATTGTCTACCTCAAAGCGCTCTGATTTTAGTTTGTCCCGCCTTCCTTGGCACCATTGTTTACCTCAAAGCGCTCTGATTTCAGTATGTCCCGCCTTCCTTGGCACCATTGTCTACCACCACGGTCTACGTCCTGTCTCTGTCTGTCTGTCTTTCTCTCATTATCACACACACACACACACACACAAACGCACGAACGCACAAACACATACACACACATTCACACATACACACGCGCGCACGCACGTTCACGTACATGTACACACACACGCGCACGCACACACACACACGCACGCACGAACACACAAACACACACAAACACACACACACATACGCACATTTAACCCGCATACTTTATCTGACAAACGTCTGCAAAAGCGAGTAAATCACTCAGCGCGCGAATGACTTGTGGCAGCAGTAGTTTTGTTTTGTTCGTCAGACAAATTCATGTAGGATGCAAATTGTATTTTCTTCAGGGAAAAAAAAAGTATTGTGAGTATTTGTCCTGTGAGCAACTGTCCGGCTTCCCATGGAACTCATCAATTTGAACAAAAGACTGAAATAGCGTTTTCGTTTTTGACTGGCCTCTCCACTGATACTAAAAGTTAATAAATTAGATATCACGAATGTTTACAGACATGAGATTTTTAGCTGTAGATTTGAAGAAAAAACATAAGGCTTAAAAATGGAAATTTGGCCAGATGATTAAATGACAGTTTCTGAGCTCAGGTGGCCCTAGATTGCAGCATTTTGCTTCCTTAAAAAAAATTCCGATGGGGCATGCCTGTTCGGGCGCTTCGCACCCTCAATTAGGGCGCTTTTGAAGTTTGTGCAAAAAAGGTTTGGGTGTGCCCCCCCCCCCCTTCCTTAAGATCCTGGATCCGCCCTTGTCTTATGTAGGTTGTACATTTAATTGTTCTATTCTGTATATGTTCTTTTGTACGGGGCCTAGACCCATAGGTTAGGCACTTAACAATGTCCAGTTGTTACTATTATTATTATTATTATTATTATTATTATTATTATTATTATTATTATTCAGTTGACTTCGCTAAGACTTCGCTTAGGTCATACCTTTTACAATCTACAGGGTGACCCCCCAAAAATGCAACTCACTAAAACGATATTAACTTGGTGTAGACTAACTTCAGCTTATGCATAAGCAAATCACACAGTGGCAATGGTCTGAATTTTGTGCAATTTCAATCAAAACAAAATCCAAATTCGGGGATCGACTAAAAAGTACGAGGTTTGAAATTGAGCGGTAGCCAAACTAACCCGATTTAAGACCTCTAGATTGCTACCTTGGGATTATTAAAAGGACCTAGTACACCATAACAAACATTAGACAATCCGTGACTGGAATACAGCATAGTACACCATAACAAGCATCAGACAATCCGTGACTGGAATACAGCATAGTACACCATAACCAACATCAAACAATCCGTGACTGGAATACAGCGTAGTACACCATAACAAACATCAGACAATCCGTGACTGGACTACAGCGATCAGGACATTTCTCACCGAGGAATGCGTTCATGTCATTGATTCATTTTGCGTATCATTGCGCAAGTGTAAGTTTACAACAAAGGGGGTCATTTTTGCAGTCATTTGAATTTAGTTAATATAATTTATAGTTATTGTGTCAGAACTTCAGTTTGTTTGTTTGTTTGTTTGTTCGCGACTATTCCACAAATTGTCCAGTCTGTAGGTAAAATTTTCCGACTTTTACCTTCTCCCGAAAAAGTGTTTCAAATTACACATCGGAAATTTTTAATGACACCAACATAGCCCTGGACCTAGCTGTAACTGCTTTATTCTGGTCACCGATGATCGGGGGGGGGGGGGGGTTAAGGGTGTGTTTTTGTATAATCAGACATTCAGATAATCTAAAAAGGTAAAAGTCTGGAGGGTTTAAAACAGGTAAGTATGGCTACCGCTCAATGTCACACCTTTTTCTGTTGAGTCGATCCCCGAATTTGGAAACATTTTTTGCAATTGCACAAAAGTCAGACTATTTGACCGATAATCTTGCCACCAAATATGAAGTAATTCGGTTAACAGGTGTAGACGTTATTAGTATTTTGTGGGTTGCATGTTTGTGGGTCACCCTGTACCAGTTTAAGTTCCTTTCTTCACGGTCTTCGCGTATATAGGACAGCCTAATTTTGGACAACCGTTTTTAATTTGCATGTAAACTCGACTTTGAAGATTTACGACTCAAGTGGCCTCGTGATACTCAGTGCATTAGGGCCAAAGGAAGGTTGCAATAACAACGTTTCAATTGTTTCTTGTATAATTATGAAGGTTTCTTTCCATTTACAAATCACATGGTTCCCGGTCTAGTCTCACGAATTAATTCATCCATGCTGACGTTCGCTCCAACTCCTTCCCTCGCCACATCTTCCATCTGCGTTCTCTGTCTCTGTCTCTTTGTCTCTCTGTGTCTGTGTCTCTATTTCTCTGTCTCTTTGTCTCTCTGTGTCTGTCTGTCTCTTTCTCTGTGTCTGTCTGTCTGTCTGTCTGTCTCTCTGTGTCTCTCTGTATCTTACAAACGCTGTGACTTGATTGGCATACAGACATTAAGACTGTTTATCAAATCGCATTCGATTCGCGCGTGATAACAACGGCGGAAATACAAACTGTAAACAGACCAAGTGTTGGACTGAAGAAATAACATGGTTATCCATGATATTATCCTATGTACATATCGCGATTGTTTCGAACCCCCCTCCCCCCCCCCCCCCCACGTTTGCCTCGTGCTTCTTCCTTTGTAAAGTTCGCCAGGAGAGATATGTTAGCCTAGTGCTTCTTCCTTTGTAAAGTTCGCCAGGAGAGATATGTTTGCCTAGCGCTTCTTCCTTTGTAAAGTTCGCGAGGAGAGATATGTTTGCCTCGTGCTTCTTCCTTTGTAAAGTTCGCCAGGAGAGATACGTTTGCCTAGTGCTTCTTCCTTTGTAAAATTCGCCAGGAGAGATATGTTTGCCTCGTGCTTCTTCCTTTGTAAAGTTCGCCAGGAGAGATATGTTTGCCTAGTGCTTCTTCCTTTGTAAAGTTCGCCAGGAGAGATATGTTTACCTAGTGCTTCTTCCTTTGTAAAGTTCGCCAGGAGAGATATGTTTGCCTCGTGCTTCTTCCTTTGTCAAGTTCGCCAGGCCTAGATTCGATCCGATGACGTTTGTAACCGGAGGTTGTTGGGAGGTTTGATTTCATCGGTAAAACAGAAAACCCAGCGGAACCTTTTGGACTTCAGTAAGACACACCCTGTTAGCTATGGTACTGGAGTTCTGGTCCTTGATCCTTTTCTAAACTTCCGGTGCGGCACGACGCGGTAAGTTTTCTGCTTTTTTCTCAAAGTATACTCTGTTTTACACCCTGTAAGCCTTCGATGCAGTTGTAGACATATATGTCAGGTAATACCTCACCAAGTTGTATGGTGTATGAGGCTGTCGTTGTGGCACAAACTTGCAATGAAATCTTCGATCGGGAGGTAACGTCCCAGGTCTTCTTAGATTTGATGTGGTAATGTCCTTGATGTTTACCTTTCGGGAGCATTATCGTCCGTTTTCTATACATATTTTACAGTCTAACACATTCACACATTAAGTCAGCTGCTCTTCCCACCTTTCTTATCAACAGAAGGTCCATGCTCCGTGCTCAGACGTCAGTAGTCACTCCATTCATTGTCCTATGTATTCATGGGTAACGTCCTTGTCTTTTTCGCCAAGCAAGGCACAAAAGATAACGTCTTTGTTCACTTTTTGAAAGAACAATTGCAACACTGTTTTGGCCAGTTTACAGTTGATATATGTGTTCTAAAATCTCTCAAGCGTTGAATTGCTTCTAGGGGTACTACAAGTGTTTCCTCAAGTCTACTAACGTGTTTTGGGGTGTTTTCGCATTTCATCATGAAGCCAACAGTTCAAAGGGTGGCATTCAAACTGAATACCCCTTCCCCTACAATACACAATAGCATGAGTATTTCTCTGTTATGAATTCGTTGTTCCTTGTTTCAGCTGATGGACTTCAGGTGTTATCACTGTGAAGCTAAATTTGACTCACTCCGCGCCACTAAAGAGCACCTTGAGTCAACGCATTCTGACAAACCACTCAAGTTCCGTCAGTTAACAATTGATCATGCTACAGGAAAACAAGTGCTAGTAAGCAAGTTATTCAAACATGAAACCGCAGGACCCAGAGAAAAAGAAGAAGAAGAAGAAGAAGAAGAAGAAGAAGAAGAAGAAGAAGAAGAAGAAGAAGAAGAAGAAGAAGAAGAAGAAGAAGAAGAAGAAGAAGAAGAAGAAGAAGAAGAAGAAGAAAAAAAACAATTTCTACGGGCTGCAGCTGCCCTGCCCTGGATCACCCTTCACGAAATTATTGCAAATGGCATATTGCCAATGGATAATATTGCGCTCCTTCTCTTTCTAGATGTTGTGACTTTCTATTCTACAAAGGAAACATGTGCAATGAGATACGCAAGTCAGACCAAAAGACAAAAGAAAGCGAAATGATTTTGGCGTTTAAAAGGTGAACAGTATCTCTGAGCTTTACATCCAGGCGTGAAAGGAATTAAGTTACATGCCGGGACACGACTTCGAGTGACGGAACAGGCCCGACCGATACTTGTAGTGTTTTGGGCAAGTAAGACAGCGGAACATGCCCTTTGCGTCGTGGATGTGCCTGTGCTGTGCAAGCAAATCCTTGGTGGCAAAGGTTTTGTCACAGTCGACGCACATAAAGGAGGGTGGAACGTTTGCCCCTTTGCAAGACTTCTGGTGCCTTCTCATGCAATGTAGGCTTTGGAAAACCCTCTCGCAAGTTTGACAGTTGTGTGGTGCTTTATTGTCATGCCAATTGAGATGGGAATCCAGGTAAGTCTTTGCCATAAACCCCTTGCCACACACCTTGCAGAGGTATCTTGCACCTTTTCCAGCGCTGTGTACCAGTCTGGCGTGCTCATGCATGTGACTGGATGTTTTGAAGGTTTTGCCACAGGTGACACACAGCCGCGGGAGCTTTTTGTGAGGGGTGGAAGTGTGGGTCGGGTTTCCCGGATCCACAGGCGTCTGATCCACAGATGGACCAGGTGCAGTTGCTTCCACCACGACCTCCGAAACGTTTAAGACACTGCCATCTAGCGTTTCCACAGACAAATCCGCCATCTGAAACAAGCATCACCTCGCACACCATTAACATTTTGTTTGAATCAAACAAATGTAGGCTCAATCCCCCCTCCTAGTCTGCAAAAACAATGCACAACATTTTCATTGTTTTCTCTACTTTATCTTTTTTTCAACTGACATCATGTGCATATCGCTGTTGGGAATTTAGAACAGATCAATCAACTGTAAACTGGCCAAAACAGTAATGCAATTGTTCTTGCCAAAAATGAACAAGGACGTTATCTTTTGTGCCTTGCTTGGCGAAAAAGACAAGGACGTTACCCATGAATACATAGGACAATGAATGGAGTGACTACTGACGTCTGAGCACGGAGCATGGACCTTCTGTTGATAAGAAAGGTGGGAAGAGCAGCTGACTTAATGCGTGAATGTGTTAGACTGTAAAATATGTATAGAAAACGGACGATAATGCTCCCGAAAGGTAAACATCAAGGACATTACCACATCAAATCTAAGAAGACCTTGGACGTTACCTCCCGATCGAAGATTTCATTGCAAGTTTGTGCCACAACGACAGCCTCAGACACCATACAACTTGGTGAGGTATTACCTGACATATGTCTACAACTGCATCGAAGGCTTACAGGGTGTAAAACAGAGTATACTTTGAGAAAAAAGCAGAAAACTTATCGCGTCGTGCCGCACCGGAAGTTTAGAAAAGGATCAAGGACCAGAACTCCAGTACCATAGCTAACAGGGTGTGTAAGAACTAAGATCATCCGGAGATAGCATCCATTTTCCACACACGTAAGTAGAGGGTAAGCCTGCAACAGAACACAGATTTCAGTTCTTAATTGCTGCGACAGTTCACAGCGAGGTCCCATTAGTTTCCCTAGACTGTTACATTCTGCAATTAAAGGAGGATGCCCGCGGCAACAAAAAATGCCAGCGAGGTTAGACATGGGCTTCATTTTGGAAGAGCGGTAAATGAAAGAGCAAACATGCATGTAAGCCAACGGGAAAGAAAAGGTCAGATTTCTAGGGGAAACATAAAACGCTCTGATGTGATTTTTAGCATAGCATAGAGTCACTGAGCCAGTTGGGGGACTTTTGGAAGTCGTGTGTCCCTTGGGCGTAGGCAAGTCACCGGCAGTTCTACTCAACTATTTACCACTCACGGAACAAGACTTAACCCAGCCAGCAAGTCGCAAGCTGCTGGTCGTTGCCCTTAACAAGGAAGAGCATATATATATATATTTAATGTCTATTTATATCTATGGTTAGAGCAACGCCGTAAATATCCCGGGCCGCCGGATGAGGAGACTGGTGACAAGACAACAGGATGTTCCGTCTAAACATAACACACGCTTTCACCGACTCCGAGGAGGGCGAGATGGATCAGCCACGTGACCGGAAGTGACAGCAGCTTCATATGGTGACGTCAGCAGCAGGACAGGCTGACAGAGACTGCAAGGACGTAGGTATCATGAAACTTCACGTTCTGCTGGTCACGTATGTGTGAAGAAGAAGGAAGCTGCGTAGATCTGTTAATCGTGGTCTTTGTGTACCTTATGCCTTGTCTGGTCTGGTCTTGTCTTGTCTTGTCTTGTCTTGTCTTGTCCGGTCTTGTCTGGAAGAAATCCACATCGCACATATTTCGTCTTGTCGAGTCTTTGCTTCAAAAAGACATTTTCAACAAGATATTAATTAAAAACAAACAAGTCGCGTGAAGCGATATAAAAACATTTAGTCAAGCTGTCGGCATGAAAGGAACAGATTAACACAAAAAAACCAGTCATCGCTGAGACTATATTAAGATAGTCTCGACTAACCACACCGAAAAACTGAGACTGGTCACGCTCGTCAACGCGTAGCGCGCGAACGCAGTACTTGTTTTCTTATTTCTTATTTTCTTTCATTCTGAGCACATTTTTATGATAAACATGACATTTGTATATGTTTTTGAAATCAGGAGAAATTGAGGAATACGATTAAATCATTTCTAAATCTGCTAGTGAAAATTCGATTTTAATGACAAATTTAATTAGCAAACTTATAAACTAATTTTTACGCTGCCGAGCTGAAATTCAATCATATAGTCCGGACTTCGTCGGAGATTGCTTGACCAAAATTTCAATCAATTTGATTGAATAATGAGGGCGTGACAGCGCGGCCTCAACTTTCACAAAAAGCCGGATATGACGTCATCAAAGATATTTATCGAAAAATGGGAAAAAAACGTCTGGCGATATTATACCCAGGAACTCTCATGTGAAATTTCATAAAGATCGGTTTCGTAGTTTTCTCTGAATCGATGTATACATACACACACACATACATACACACACACATACACCACGACCCTCGTCTCGAGTCCCCGTCTATGGTAAAAACAAAGAGAATTAAACTTGACGTACGACACACTTTTTTAAAACATGTTATGTTGTTTTATGATGTTGTTAATGATGTTGTTAATGATGTTGTTTATGATGTTGTTTATGATGTTGTTTATACTTACTTACTTAGGCCCTTTGCTCCCAGCGGAGCATAGGCCATTGTTGATGTTGTTTATGATATGACTGTGTATAATCCTACTTGTCCGTGTCTGACTTATTTGTCTTGGTTTTTGCGTTTCTTGAAGAAGCACATTTTTACATTTAGTCAAGTTCTGACTAAATGTTTTAACATAGAGGGGGAATCGAGACGAGGGTCGTGGTGTGTGTGTGTGTGTGTGTGTGTGTGTGTGTGTGTGTGTGTGTGTGTGCGTGTGTAGAGCGATTCAGAGTAAACTACTGGACCGATCTTTATGACATTTTTTGATGAGAGTTCCTGGGTATGATATCCCCAGACTTTTTTTTTCATTTTTTCGATAAATGTCTTTTATGACGTCATATCCGGCTTTTTGTAAAAGTTGAGGCGGCACTGTCACACCCTCATTTTTCAATCAAATTGATTCAAATTTTGGCCAAGCAATCTTCGACGAAGGCCGGACTTTAGTATTGCATTTCAGCTTGGAGGCTTAAAAAATAGTTAATCTTCTTCTTCTTCGTTCGTGGGCTGAAACTCCCACGTATTTACGTGTATGACCGTTTTTACCCCGCCATTTAGGCAGCCATACGCCGCTTTCGGAGGAAGCATGCTGGGTATTTTCGTGTTTCTATAACCCACCGAACTCTGACATGGATTACAGGATCTTTTCCGTGCGCACTTGGTCTTGTGCTTGCGTGTACACACGAAGGGGGATAAGCCACTAGCAGGTCTGCACATAAGTTGACCTGGGAGATCGGAAAAATCTCCACACTTAACCCACCAGGCGGCCGCGGCCGGGATTCGAACCCTCGACCTTCCGATTAAGAGGCCGACGTCTTACCACCACGCCACAGCGCCCGTCAAAAAAAAAATAGTTAATGACTTTGGTCATTAAAAATCTGAAAATTGTAATTAAAATTATTTTTTATAAAACGATCCATAATTACATTTATCTTATTCTTCATCATTTTCTGATTCCAAAAACATATAAATATGTTATATTCGTATTAAGAACAAGCTCTGAAAATTAAAAATATAAAAATTATGATTAAAATTAAATTTCCGAAATCGATTTAAAAACAATTTCATCTTATTCCTTGTCTGTTCCTGATTCCAAAAACATATAGATATGGTATGTTTGGATTAAAAACACGTTCAGAAAGTTAAAAAGAATAGAGATATAGAAAAGCGTGCTATCCTCCTCAGCGCAACCGCTACCGCGCTTTTCTGGATTGTTAACTTCACTGCCTTTGCCACGAGCGGTGGACAGACGATGCTACGAGTGTACGGTCTTGCGGAAAAAATGCGTTCAGTTTCATTCTGTGAGTTCGACTGAGCTTGACTAAATGTTGTTATTTCGCCTTACGCGACTTGTTCTATTGTTGTTTTGTAGCCTATGTGTGAATACTTGCAAAGACCGGTCTCATCTGGTCTGATCCGGCCTTGTCTGGGCACACTATACGAGGCTTTGCACTGTGTCAGACACGTTAATCACTGGCTGGTTTGGGAAGGCATAACAATACGACCATGATTTATATAGCGGACCGAAATAGATTGGACAGTAGATAGGTGATTGCAATTTATTTAGTAATGCACCAAAAACTAAATGTTTTATTTGTTCTGAATGTTTGGCTGATATGTACTGCACTGGTAGGCTATGTCAATATTTGAGCTATCTTGAAGTCGGAGTCTGACCAGTTGTGATTTAGCAGAATATTTGTAAACAGAAAAATGTAAAACGCACAGCACATGTGTCGTTTTAGAAAGTCTCTTTGTTCAGCGTCGCACGCCTTAATCATTTGTCTGCACGACACGCTTAAAAGACAAGCTTGACACCTAGCCCAGTGTTTGTGACTTGTGGGCGTGAGGTGTTCTGACCACCTCAATGTCGACGCTTGTGTAATGTGTAATTATACTGACAACATTTTACAAAATTACGACAGACTGTTCTGGCATACTAAGAACAAAATGAGATGTCATGAGTTAACATATTTTCTGTGTTAATGTCTCCAACGCAGCTAGCTATTCTTGACATTACTTCCCCCCAACCAATACCGTGATCACATTTCAAGTTTGTAAACTGTCTTTTAAGTGTTTTAATCGCGCGTGGGGCGAGTTATCTGCCTACGAGTATAGCAACAACAAACAAATACAAATACCTTTTATGTATCGGTCCAAGTCAATTAGAAATCCTTTTACTTTTACGACCAAACGCACACAAACAACGCATTTTTTCTGTTGTAATCTTGGTCAGCTCCGTATATATATATATATATATATACGACTTGTGTCTGTGTGTGTGTCTGTGTGTTTGTGTATCTGTGTATTTGTGTGTTTGTGTATTTGTGTATTCGCCATGCACGGCCAAAGTTCTCGATGGATCTGCTTCAAATTTGGTGGGCATATTCAGGTAGACCCGGGACACGACACAACCTGGTCGATATTTCAACACGTGCTCTCAGCGCGCAGCGCGGAACCGATTTTGGTTCCACCTCAGCTATTTTGGTTCCACCTCAGCTACCCGGGCCCCCATACCGACACACCAAAGCCAAAGTTCTCGGTGGATCTTTTTCAAATTTGGACACCGTATTCAGCTACACCCCGGACACAATATCATCGATGAGATATTTCAACACGTGCTCTCAGCGCGCAGCGCTGAATCGATTTTGGTTTTTGTGTTCATTTCACCATTATAAGTAACTCTTCCTTATCTTCTCATCTTCTCCAGGTTTTCAGCGTTTACCTCCCTTCCTTCGTATGGTGCACTTTTGTGTGAGTGGAGCGTCTTCGGATATTCCCGGCGTTCTGTTACTGTTACTATTTTTAGAAGGTCAACGCAGTGTCCAGAACGTAAATTGGACCCGTAAATTATCCTCACTGTAAAAGTGCAAAGGTCGAATCAATTTATAGCCACGCGAAAAATACACTGTCATCTATCTCTCTATAGATACGGCTTCTCTGTGGGTTTTTTTATGTGTGTGTGTGTGTGTGTGTCTCTATGTGAGCAACACCTGGGGATTGTTCAGTTCTGTTTGTGATGTGGTCTGGCGGCTTTTGTGGTCAGACTCACAAGTAGTAGCAGTATTGAAGAGCGGAAAACCGGGCAATCTACCTGGCAGTTACCGCCCCATATCACTAACCCCCCACCTCAGCAAGATCTTTGAGCGTGTGGTGAACCAGAGGCTGGAGTTCCACCTCAATAAACACAATATCATTCCTACATGCCAGGCAGGTTTTAGGCAAGGTCGTTCGTGTGCGGACCACATTGTGCACGTCACTGAAAAAATCAAAAAGACCTTGGCACATAGTAATAATTCTCTTCTTGGAACCTTCTTTGATATTAAATCTGCGTACGACAGCGTCTGGCATGCTCGTCTACTCCTAAAACTCGGCAGAATCGGTGTCTCTGGCCACATGTACCAATTCATCAAAAACTTCATCAGCAATCGCAAGATGTCTGTCCGAGTGGGCTCTTCGGTGTCCGAAACCCATGCGCTGGACATGGGGGTTCCCCAGGGCAGTATCATCGCGCCAAACTTATTCAGCATCATGCTCTATGACATTACTTCTGTTAGGGTTGACGGTGCCAGTGTACTTCTGTATGCGGACGACCTCGCCTTAATAGACACTAATAGACCACGCCATAACAGAGTTACCAACACTGTTGACTTATCTTCTTACCAAACTAAAATCGACAACCTCTGTCAATATATGTACACCAACGGCTTCCAACTAGCCTCAAATAAAACAGTCTTTCTTGTTGTCTCCCGTAGACAACTGTACAGGAACTGCAGTATAAAGATAGGTTGTGATATTATCAAACCGAGCTCAGAAGTTAAGTTCCTCGGCGTTATCATCGATACCCGACTTAACTGGACCAGTCATATCGAACATCTGATCAATAAGGCCAACAAGGATCTTTATATCATACGCTACCTGGCGTCCCAATCCTGGGCCAGAGGACGTAAGTGTGTCACAGAGGTAGTGCGGGCATTAATTCGCTCCCGCCTCCTTTACGGGTGCGAAGCTTATTTCGCGACGCGCCCGGCGCTCATGAAAAAACTGGCTATTATAGAGTGCAGGGCGCTCAAAATAGCTCTGGGACTCTCCCAACAAGCGAGTAAGAGTCGAGTCTACAGCGAGTGTGGGTGGCTGCCCCTTGTGGATGAGATAAAACTCCGTTCAGCTCAGTATGCTGTCAGAGCCCACGCGGTAGAGAACTCTGCCTGCGAGGTCCTGACTGACTTTTTTCCTCAGCACCAAAATTATGAGGCCAACACCAAACATAGCACTCAACTCTTGGCCAAAACGCTACCCTTATCCGACACAGTAAACCGCATTCTAGCCGATAGCGGGGTGAAGGTCAGTGAGCTGGCCAGGGTCCCCCCGCCCTCCTACCCGCCTTGGCTTGAGGAAACCCCTACTATCATATACGACAGTGAAGATAATACTACCAAAAAAGATAACCCCGTCTACCTAGCTACTGTTACAAAAGAAACCCTAAACTACAAATTCTCGGAGCATTTAAAAGTCTTTACTGACGGATCCAAATTTGCAGACGGCAGCGTTGGCTGCGCCTTTGTGATCCCAGATCTCAAAATCTCAAGGAAATACACTCTTAATAAAGACATCTCCATATTCTCAGCCGAGCTATTTGCCTTGCTCATGGCATGCACTTTTATAAATGACCTCCCAGTCACACCGCGTGCGGTAGTTTTCTGCTCTGACTCGCGCTCTTCATTACAAGCTCTGCATCGAAACACATCAAATCGGGCAGAGCTACAAAGAGAAATCCTCTTTATATGTCACCAGTTAATCTCATCCGGCACATCCGTATCATTTCTCTGGGTCCCCTCTCACGTAGGGGTCCGGGGAAATGAACTGGCGGATGTCGCTGCCAAAGAAGCGGCAGAATCTAGCCCAGCTAACACTAACATCGGCTACTCAGTAACCGAGTTCTACAGTAAAATCCGTAAACTCATTCGAAGTCAGTACGTAACATCTCTGTCCTATCAACCCATTGATATGAACGATCTACACCCCGATCTCCCAACAAACCTCCTCACTATCTTCAGACGCCTCCGTGCCGGCGGCTGCCGCTTCCATATCTTTAACAAGTCCTGCCATTGTGGAGAACCCTATTCATTTCAACACATTTTCGCTCCATGCGCTACAAATAGAATTACCTTTAAAACCTTATATGACCATATGCAGCTCCATGGTCTGAGTCCCCAGGATTATCTGCGCAGTAGCAGTTCTCTAGGCTGGTCACACAGCTTGCTGCTGTGCCGACTGGTCAGGGACTCGGACATGGGACTGTGGGTATAACTAAGCCCAGATTATCACATCAGCGTGTTTCAGTTTGAGGTCGAGTGGCTCCCGCCATCCCTCCTGATTCCAGCGACTACCTTCTAGACAACATATCCTCACCCAAGGCCCACTAGTCGCCAAACTGTACATATTGTTTTTATTACCACGGCCTTCGTGGCTTACATCTTAATCCTTTTATTTGTAAAAAGTTTTGAGATTTATTGTTCGTGTTCCTCTTACTTGCTCATCTATTTGGTTTTATTGGTGATCCTGAAAGGTTCCACTTTTTAACTCGATTTGAATTAAAATATTACAAGCCCGTTATTCAAGATATAGAATACAGACTTATAATTCTTACCAAGAAACATCTTAACTACTTTTCATTTTAACAAATTCCACAGAGCATTATCAACTCAACCCCACCCCCTGCCCTCCTCTCCTTATTTTTTGTTTCTTTCTTTCCTCTTTTTGAAAGCGGACAAACACTCAAGTCCTTAATGGCTCAAAACCGTAGGACTTTTAATATTAATTTTAACGTAATTTTATGTACTGGCCTTCCTTTGAGAAGCCATAACTTGCTCAGTCCTGTTTGAGTGGAGTTCGCCTCCAAAGGTGATTAACACGGTTACATTCGTCGACAAGGATGGGACTCGATATGGTCAGGAATGGCATTATGGCCACTGAATCATTTTCGTGCTGTTCTTATTCCACGAATCTGGGAGGGACCTAAGCTTGGCGGGTCCATTGTTCGAAGCCGGCGTACGGCTCTAAGTACTTCTTCCCGGCGAAGCCGGCTACCCGGCGAAGCGGGTATTCATTCTAGTATATATATATATATGAGTTCAAGTTGGGTTCTGACGTCACATCAATCAGGGAATTCCAGTGTCGTAGTAGTAGTAGTAGTAGTAGTAGTAGTAGTAGTAGTAGTAGTAGTAGTAGTAGAAGGCACACTCCACTTGTCCACATACCAAAAATGAACAGTCTGTGTGTTCTCTGTGCTCAGAGGAATTTATTATGAATCAATGTCGTAGAAGCCACTAGTGGTTTTCTTAACGAATTAACCCATGAAAAAAGTCCAGCAGTCAGTGTGTTGATTTTGGGTGTGTGTCCAAGTGGACTCTGGTCTTACCCCGTGTTAAAGCCTGGCCAGATGTCAGGCGGTGAGGCCGGGATCCTTTAACCAGAAATGTCAGATGGAAAAAAAATGGAAAAAAAGAGAAGAAAAAAAAAGTCAGATGAAGAGAGCAGGAGAGGAGAGGCAGACATGGTCAGGGTCACGTGCTCAGGGTCAACAACAATCAAGCAGAAACAAGGGAGAACGGAACGGGGAAACTGTTTTTCTGTCTTGCGTGACAGTAGTTTATCATTCGTACCACGCGTCCCGATTTAACCCTCCTCTAATTAATTTCTCCTTGTGTGAGAGTGGAGTTCCCGGGGGGTGACACCTGATAGTCGAGCCACTGGTCCAAGGGGGGAGCTCAGGGCAAGAATTAACGTGGACTCTGACAAGGACATAACGCTTCAAGGGTCTGGAGAGCCGGGACAACAATGCACCCTTTTACCTTTAACTACCTGTTTTTGTAAGGGCCAAGTGAGATGAAGAAAAGCGCTTTGTTTTCAAAGACGAGGAGACAAACGCAGGGATGTGTGAACAAATCCACAAGAAGGCCTAAGTATGCTAGTAAATTAAAAAAAAACTCTTGTGCTGAAGTTCATGCTGTCTTGTAACTCGTCTCTGTTTATACGCACGCTTTATAAATCTTTCCCTCGTTTCAAGACACAGCTAGTCTCTTCATGTGTCAACGACCGTGTACTAGTGTACTTCTTTATTTGGTGTTTAACGTCGTTTTCAACCACGAAGGTTATATCGCGACGAGGGAAAGGGGGGAGATGGGATAGGGGAAAGGGGGGAGATGGGATAGAGCCACTTGTTAAGTGTTTCTTGTTCACAAAAGCACTAATCAAAAAATTGCTCCAGGGGCTTGCAACGTAGTACAATATATGACCTTACTGGGAGAATGCAAGTTTCCAGTACAAAGGACTAAACATTTCTTGCATACTGCTTGACTAAAATCTTTACAAACATTGACTATATTTTATACAAGAACCACTTAACAAGGGTAATAAGTGAAGAATTTTATGGGTGAGAAAAGGAAAGTAAAAGGACTTTGGGGAGGCAGAAATAGAGAAGAAACAAGAAAAAGATCCTAATTAGGTTCACGGCATCGAGAGTGATGCGACCTTCTCTCAGAAGTTAGTAGAGAAGGCTCCCCCATCCACCACCCGGGGGACGCGCCTCTACGCCAATTAGGGGGCGCGAGGACCAGTGTACTAGTAGACATAACCTAGTACTAGAGCTGTAGAGATATATACCGTGTACTAGAGTTGTAGATATATATACGCGGGGGGGGGGGGGGGGGGGGAGCCGGCAAAAGCGGTTTGAAGACAAAATACTGATTCACTTTTGCTGAAGCAGTCCAAAATGGTATTCTTCGTGCAATTCCGCAGCGAACAACGAAAACACCCGAATACAATTCTAACGATGAGTGTGTATGGTTTTTACATTTAGTCAAGTTTTGACTAAATGTTTTAACATAGAGGGGGGAATCGAGACGAGGGTCGTGGTGTATGTGTGTCTGTCTGTGTGTGTGTGTAGAGCGATTCAGACTAAACTACTGGACCGATCTTTATGAAATTTGACATGAGAGTTCCTGGGTATGATATCCTCAGACGTTTTTTTCATTTTTTTGATAAATGTCTTTGATGACGTCATATCCGGCTTTTCGTGAAAGTTGAGGCGGCACTGTCACGCTCTCATTTTTCAACCAAATTGGTTGAAATTTTGGTCAAGTAATCTCCGACGAAGCCCGGACTTCGGTATTGCATTTCAGCTTGGTGGCTTAAAAATTAATTAATGACTTTGGTCATTAAAAATCTGAAAATTGTAAAAAAAAAATTAAAAAAAAAAATTATAAAACGATCCAAATTTACGTTCATCTTATTCTTCATCATTTTCTGATTCCAAAAACATATAAATATGTTACATTGGGATTAGAAACAAGCTCTGAAAATTTAAAATAAAAAAATTATTATCAAAATTAAATTTTCGAAATCAATTTAAAAACACTTTCATCTTATTCCTTGTCGGTTCCTGATTCTAAAAACATATAGATATGATATGTTTGGATTGAAAACACGCTCAGAAAGTTAAAACGAAGAGATGTACAGAAAAGCGTGCTATCCTTCTCAGCGCAACTACTACCCCGCTCTTCTTGTCAATTTCACTGCCTTTGCCACGAGCGGTGGACTGACGATGCTACGAGTATACGGTCTTGCTGCGTTGCATTGCGTTCAGTTTCATTCTGTGAGTTCGACAGCTACTTGACTAAATATTGTATTTTCGCCTTACGCGACTTGTTTTTTCTCCAGAGGGACATTTTGACAGACCGGAGAGCGTCACTGAAGGCTGAACACCTAGAACGCCTCATTCTTCTCAAGAAAAACATAAACCTATCCCGATCAACTCTGCTTTCCTGCATTTTCTTCTGCAATTTTGTTACTCCATGTTGCGCTTCTTTTGTTTATTTCAGTAGCATCGCAAAACTTTGAATTTGGAATACGTGGACACAAGCAAGACCTGTTTGACAAAAGAGAAGAAGTCTTATAAATAAAACTCTGTGACCATCACATCAAGCCACACATGTTTCATACACTGAATAGGGGAAGGGCCCCTAATATGGACCACTTTTTGTTTATTGCTGATAACTAGCTTGTTTTCTTGCGAAAAAGTTTCATTTTGTGGTTGGTAGTCCTTCTCTCTTAGGTTAACGGGTAGGCCTAATTAGAGTGAAATAGCTTTGATAGACATTCAGCAAAAATTAAATACAGAAAAAATCACAAATGGTCCATATTAGGAGCCTGGGCGCCCAATATGGACCAGTGAAGCGGCCTTCACGAATCACTGTAAAAAGCCCCCTATACTTCAAAATAACATGATACAACTTAGTGTGCAAGTCAGACAAATTCAAATATGCTTTAGATTTAGCTGTTTCGGGTTGATGAGAGCATTATTTGAAGCACACAAGGAAACTGAAGAAGCTTATCAAAAACAGAGTGAAAATAAGTGAAATTATCAACTTCCAAAAAAAAAAGACAATTTGTTATATTTTTTTGAAATCTCGAGGGCTAGTTATAGGTTATTTTCAGCAAGCTTCTTAATGAATTAATTAAAATTGCCTTTAGCTTTTATTTTCTTCGATTTGTTGAAGGTGGTCCATATTAGGGGACTCACACATACTTTGAGGTTTTGCTATTATTTTTAGTTTGCAGTAGAAACCCGGGGTACACAGTGCTAAAATGTAACAAATGCGGTCTTAGCTGTCATATATATATATAACCATTTTTGTGTGATAAAAGCTTTGGCTGTGGACAGAAACGAGTCCGTTTTAGGAGGCAAATTTAGAGTGAACGCTGCCAAAAGTAAAAACAAGTCGCGTAAGGCGAAATTACTACATTTAGTCAAGCTGTGGAACTCACAGAATGAAACTGAACGTAGTCCGCCGCTAGTGCAAAAGGCAGTGAAAGTGACGAGCCTGTTTGGCGCGGTAGCGGTTGCGCTGTGCTTCATAGCACGCTTTACTGTACCTCTCTTCGTTTTAAGTTTCTGAGCGTGTTTTTAATCCAAACATATCATATCTATATGTTTTTGGAATCAGGAACCGACAAGGAATAAGATGAAAGTGTTTTTAAATCGATTTGGGAAATTTAATTTTGATCATAATTTTTATATTTAAAATTTTCAGAGCTTGTTTTTAATCTAAATATAACATATTTATATGTTTTTGGAATCAAAACATGATAAAGAATAAGATGAACGTACATTTGGATCGTTTTATAAGAAAATTTTTTTTTTACAATTTTTCAATTTTTAATGACCAAAGTCATTAATTAATTTTTAAGCCACCAAGCTGAAAATCCGGCCTTTGTCGCAGATTGCTTGGCCAAAATTTCAATCAATTCGATTGAAAAATGAGGGTGTGACAGTGCCGCCTCAACTTTTACAAAAAGCCAGATATGACGTCATCAGACATTTATCGAAAAAAAAAGAAAAAAACATCCGGGGATATCATTCCCAGGAACTCTCATGTCAAATTTCATAAAGATTGGTCCAGTAGTTTAGTCTGAATCGCTCTACACACACACACACAGACACACAGACACACACACACACACACACACACACACACACACACACACACACACACACACACACGCACAGACACACACACATACACCACACCCTCGTCTCGATTCCCCCCTCTACGTTAAAACATTTAGTCAAAACTTGACTAAATGTAAAAAGCGAAAAAGCCTAACGGTTTTGAGGTTTGTGTTTGTACAACTGTTTTGACATGTGCAACTTATCCAGAGAGGGTGAATAAAGCGAATGAAATTGTTTTGAGCGCTCTAGCGCCGTTAGTTTGTCAGAACCGGAGGTGGTCCATATTAGGTAGGAGCCGGTCCATATTAGGAGCCTTTCCCCTACTGTCACAAAACGCCAGCGGTAGGGGTGATAGCCGAGTTGTTGATGGCGTGGTCAGAAGTAGAACTATGGCAGGCTAAGAGTCTCATACATCATTGCCCTGTCGCGGCCAACAATGGTAACATTGTGAACTGGACTTTTCCTCCATGTCACTTTCGTTGGTATGGTGTTTTCACAGACCACTTTTGTTCCATGGGTGTTTTTGATAGATAGATAAATATAGCCTTGATATATACCGGCTTCTTGGCATTTTGATGTGTGGACGAAATCCAGAAACCTGGTTCATGAAATTTAGGACGAAAACATCTGGTAATATGGACCACTTTTTGATTCATGCTGATAAATAGGGGAAGGGCTCGTAATATGGACCACTTTATGTTTCATGCTGATAACTAGGGGAAGGGCTCCTAATATGGAGCACTTAATTTTTTGTTTCATGCTGATAACTAGGGAAAGGGCTCCTAATATGGACCACTTTTTGTTTCATGCTGATAACTAGGGGAAGGGCTCCTAATATGGACCACTTTTTGTTTCATGCTGATAACTAGGGGAAGGGCTCCTAATATGGACCACTTTTTGTTTCATGCTGATAACTAGGGGAAGGGCTCCTAATATGGACCACTTTTTGTTTCATGCTGATAACTAGGGGAAGGGCTCCTTATATGGACCACTTTTTGTTTCATGCTGATAACAAGGGAAAGGGCTCCTAATATGGACCACTTTTTGTTTCATGCTGATAACTAGGGAAAGGGCTCCTAATATGGACCACTTTTTGTTTCATGCTGATAACTAGGGGAAGGGCTCCTAATATGGACCACTTTTTGTTTCATGCTGATAACTAGGGGAAGGGCTCCTAATATGGACCACTTTTTGTTTCATGCTGATAACTAGGGGAAGGGCTCCTAATATGGACCACTTTTTACATTTAGTCAAGTTTTGACTAAATGTTTTAACATAAAGGGGGAATCGAGACGAGGGTCGTGGTGTATGTGTGTGTGTGTGTGTGTGTGTCTGTGCGGGGAATCGAGACGAGGGTCGTGGTGTATGTGTGTGTGTGTGTGTGTCTGTGCGTGTGTGTGTGTGTAGAGCGATTCAGACTAAACTACTGGACCGATCTTTATGAAATTTGACATGAAAGTTCCTGGGAATGATATCCCCGGACGTTTTTTTCTTATTTTCGATAAATGTCTTTGATGACGTCATATCCGGCTTTTTGTAAAAGTTGAAGCGGCACTGTCACACCTTCATTTTTCAATCAAATTGATTCAAATTTTTGTAAAGCAATCTTTGACGAAGGCCGGACTTCGGTATTGCATTTCAGTTTGGTGGCTTAAAAATTAATTAATGACTTTGGTCATTAAAAATCTGAACATTGTAATAAAAAATTTTTTTTATAAAACGATCCAAATTTACGTTCATCTTATTCTACATTATTTCCTGATTCCAAAAACATATAAATATGTTATATTTGGATTAAAAACAAGCTCTGAAAATTAAAAATATAAAGATTATGATCAAAATTAAATTTCCGAAATCGATTTAAAAACAATTTCATCTTATTCCTTGTCGGTTCTTGATCCCAAAAACATATAGATATGATATGTTTGGATAAAAAAACACGCTCAGAAAGTTAAAACGAAGAAATGTACAGAAAAGCGTGCTATGCAGCACAGCGAACCCACTACCGCGCTGAACAGGCTCGTCAGTTTCACTCCGTTATGCACAAGCGGCGGACTACGGTCATTGTGAACAAATGCAGTGCGTTCAGTTTCATTCTGTGAGTTACACAGCTTGACCAAATGTTGTAATTTCGCCTTACGCGACTTGTTGTTTCATGCTGATAACTAGGGGAAGGGCTCCTAATATGGACCACTTTTTGTTTCATGCTGATAACTAGGGGAAGGGCTCCTAATATGGACCACTTTTTGTTTCATGCTGATAACTAAGGGAAGGGCTCCTAATATGGACCACTTTTTGTTTCATGCTGATAACTAGGGGAAGGGCTTCTAATATGGACCACTTTTTGTTTCATGCTGATAACTAGCTTGTTTTCTTGCGAAGAAGTATATTTTTGTGTTTGGTAGTCCTTCTCTCTTAGGTTAACTGGTAGGCCTAATTAGAGTGAAATAGCTTCGATAGACATTCAGCAAAAATTAAATACAGAAAAAATCACAAATGGTCCATGGACCAATGAAGCGGCCATCACGAATCAGTGTAAAAAGCCCCCTATACTTCAAACAACATGATAAAACTTAGTGTGCAACTCAGACTAAATAAAATATGCTTTGGATTCATCTGTTTCGGGTTAATGAGAGCATTATTTGAAGCACATCAGGAAACTAAAGAAGCTTATCAAAAACAGAATGAAAATAAGTGAAATTATTAATTTCCATCAAAAGAAGACTATTTGTTATACTTGTTTGAAATCTCGAGGGCTAGTTATAGGTTATTTCCAGCAAGTTTCTTAATGAATTAATTAAAATAGCCTTTAGCTTTTATTTTCTTCGATTTGTTGTAGGTGGTCGATATGGGACTCACACATTTACATTAAGATTTTGCTATTTTTACATTTAGTCAAGTTTTGACTAAATGTATTAAAAACTAAAAACTCTAATTAAAATTCAACTTATAGTTAACGATCCAAAAATGATTTCATCTTATTTCTTATCATTTCCTGATTCCAAAAACATATAGATATAGTTACTGAACTTTTCACGTCCAGGCGCACGGAGACAATAATTATAGCCTAGGGCTTTCATGCAGTCATGCCTCATGCAGTTATGCCTACGTTTAAAAAAATGCCAAGTTTCATTGACTTTCATAATAGGAGTAAAAAAAAAAATTAAACAAAACAATTACGAATTAATGTTGGTCATTCTCCGGGCAGGAAAGCGTGGCCCTCGATCAGACTCACGTCCCGCACGTGAACTATTTGCGTCAAAAGCGTACATTGAAGTCTATTGGTCTCGGCGAGAGGGAGAATTCTTTCTATTGTGGGTACTTTACATCTATCTATATATATATACGACTTGTGTCTGTCTGTGTGTGTGTGTGTGTGTGTGTGTGTGTGTGTGTGTGTGTGTGTGTGTGTGTGTGTGTGTGTGTGTGTGTGTGTGTGTGTGTGTGTGTGTGTGTGTGTGTGTGTGTGTGTGTTCGCGATGCACGGCCAAAGTTCTCGATGGATCTGCTTCAAATTTGGTGGGCATATTCAGGTAGACCCCGGACACAACCTGGTCGATGAGAATTTTCAACACGTGCTCTCAGCGCGCAGCGCTGAACCGATTTTGGTTTTTCCGTTCATCTTCCCAGATCCATTCCCAGTAACTCTTCCTTATCTTCTCCAGTGTTTTGCGTTTATCTCCCTTCCTTCGTGTGGCGTCAATCCATATTCCCGTTACTATTTTTAGAAGGTCACTGTCCACAACGCTTTCATCCCGGCGAAGCCGGATATTCCCGTTACTATTTTTAGAAGGTCACTGTCCACAACGTTTTTATCCCGGCGAAGCCGGGTATTCCTTTACTTCTTCCCGGCGAAGCCGGGTATTCGGCTCTACTTCGGCTCTATTCATTCTAGTCGAGACATATATATGTGTTTGATTGTGTAAGAAAATTGTATGCGGGTCCATTTTGGCATATCGCACACAGCCTTGAGTCCCTGAACGTGATCACGGGAAATGTTAATTACATGTTGGCAGGAGATGCAAACTGATCAACCGCATAAAGTCTCGTTTGGCTGGCAACACTAAAGCTTTTGACTGTGTGTATCGTAATCTGCGACATAAAGACAAATCGTTGCTTCAGCAATGCTGTGACTCCTGCACTGCCCTAGCCTTCCTCGCGACGAGAACTCCCCCAAGAAACGCTACCTCATCGCCGCACTCGCTTCACGTAACACACATCTCGGTGGCTGGCCAGCCCTACGTTTCTTTGCAAGAACGCCCTCGGTAGTCGCTTTCTGTGCTTGGGAAACGACATGCTTTTGTGCGAATGGGTTCAAGATGGCGGACGAATGTCAGCCAATGAGCCATGCGATCGAGCTTGACAGACGAAACAGGCATTGGTTACAAGCGAAGAAATGTGTGATGACATCGTCGTAGAATACGATCGTTATAAGACATATTTACAGTCAAAGTTTTCTTCACAATGATCTGGAGTTAAAATACTTTTTCATCATCCTTTGTGCAATTCATGCGCTAGAACCGTCGTATTAAAGAAAGTATCGTCGTCGAAATAAAACCCAAACACTACGGCCGCCATTTTTGTTTTCTGTGCACTACCTCATAAAGACGCTGCACAGCACGTACCTGCCGTCAGAACCGCGTTTCATAGGCGAGACGGTAAAACGTTCTGGGACGTCTTCGCTGGGAAACGGCCCGCAGCTGTGTGTGACGTTATTGTTAGACGCTGACTTCCCCCTTGTTTTACGACAGTGTAGTCACGACTTGTGTGTTGTTTGCGTGTCGACACTTGTTGACCTTAACCTCAACACGGGGTCACTGAAGCGTGACTGAATCATTTGTTTTCATTCCTTTCATTTACTTCGTTTCCGCTTACCTAGCTGGGTTTTTTGTCATGAATAATGAGATAGATTTTTTTTCTCTCATATTTTGGCCATTTTTACATTTAGTCAAGTTTTGACTAAATTTTTTAACGTTGTTGTTTTTATGTGAGTGTCCAATTATGTGATGTTGACGTCAACTTGTTGTTGTTTTGTTCCATGTTTCCGTCGTGAGGTGACAGAAAAGAAATTAAAAATGCAGTTAAAGACCAAGTTCAAATATGACCTAACACAACGCTGTGACAAGGGACTTGGGGGACCGTTGGCAGTTGCAATGATTGTTTGATTAGTTGTTCTTAGTAACACCTACAGTCTGAATTTTGTTTCTACTTCAATTTCGTTTTCTCCAATATATCATTTCGCAGGTTTTTGACATTTGTGTGAGGCACAAAATTAGTTCAGGGACATTTTAAGAAAAAAAAGAAGAAACAAACACTCTCTGCACGGAACAAAGCCCGGCTGTAGGTTTGTGGTGTATGTGTTAGTGGCAGGGCGCTCTTATCCCGCGTTCTTCTTCTTCTTGTCCATCACACGTCTTGTCCATCACACGTCTTGTCCATCACACGTCTTGTCCATCACACGTCTTGTCCATCACACGTCTTGTCCATCACACGTCTTGTCCATCACACGTCTTGTCCATCACACGTCTTGTCCATCACACGTCTATACTGTTACACCGGACAGCGAGACACGTGAAACTGTCTTCTCCAGGTCCTCTTTTCCTCCGAACAGCTGGCAGCGGAGAGGGGCTGCAGTTGGCCACACGGTTTGCCCTTGGCTTTCTAAGATGGGGCATCTCTCGAGGATGTGGTCTTTGGTTTAAACCTCAAGATCACAGCTGCAAGTAGGGGAGGGAACCAGCTTCATTTTTAGGACATATGGGCATTCAGGCGGATGTGTCCAGTGCGGAGTCGCATCAGCACGACTTGCTCGTGTCGTGTAAGGAGATGGTAGTCATCCTTGCGCATCTGGGGCCTACACGCTGCCTTGAGGAGGGTCTTCTTCTCCGTGAAGCTGCCGGGGTTGTCTGCTTGGTCTTCCTGTGCTCTGGGACATACACGCTGCCTTGAGGAGGGTCTTCTTCTCCGTGAAGCTGCCGGGGTTGTCTGCTTGGTCTTCCTGTGCTCTGGGACCTACACGCTGCCTTGATGAGGGTCTTCTTCTCCGTGAAGCTGACGGGGTTGTCTGCTTGGTCTTCTGGGACCTACACGCTGCCTTGATGAGGGTCTTCTTCTCCGTGAAGCTGACGGGGTTGTCTGCTTGGTCTTCCTGTGCTCCGAGTTTGGCGAGCTTGTCTGCCTTCTTGTTCCCATGGACCCCACAATGGGCTGGTAACCACTGTAGAACCACTCGCCTCTGTTGTTCGACATTCTGGAGTTTTTCCATTATCCCATGTAAAACCATGTAAAGATTTGTATTGGTGTACATCATCTTTTCAATGTAAAGAATGGCATCTTGAATGCATTTTTCACACTACTTTGAAAATGTGCTGTAAAATGCTGCATTCAAGAATAGTCACATACAGACAAAAGGATCATGGTCGCCCTATATAGTGTCCCGTGTTTTCAGTAAGGTTAAACAAGTCGCGTAAGGCGAAATTACTACATTTAGTCAAGCTGTGGAACTCACAGAATGAAACTGAACGTAGTCCCCCGCTAGTGCAAAAGGCAATGAAAGGGACGAGCCTGTTTGGCGCGGTAGCGGTTGCGCTGTGCTTCCCAGCACGCTTTACTGTACCTCTCTTCCTTTTAACTTTCTGAGCGTGTTTTTAATCCAAACATATCATATCTATATGTTTTTGGAATCAGGAACCGACAAGAAATAAGATGAAATAGTTTTTAAAACGATTTCGGAAATTTAATTTTGATCATAATTTTTATTTTTTAATTTTCAGAGCTTGTTTTTAATCCCAATATAACATATTTATATGTTTTTGGAATCAGAAAATGACGAAGAATAAGATGAAATTGTTTTTGGATCGTTTAATAAAAAAATAAATTTAATTACAAGTTTCCGATTTTTAATGACCAAACTCACTCATTAGTTTTTAAGCCACCAGGCTGAAATGCAATACCAAACCCCGGCCTTTGTCGAAGATTGCTTGGCCAAAATTTCAATCAATTTAATGGAAAAATGAGGGTGTGACAGTGCCGCCTCAACTTTTACAAAAAGCCGGATATGACGTCATCAAAGGTATTTATCGAAAAAATGAAAAAAACGTCCGGGGATATCATACCCAGGAACTCTCATGTCAAATTTCATAAAGATCGGCTCAGTAGTTTAGTCTGAATCGCTCTACACACACGCACAGACAGACAGACAGACACACACACATACACCATGACCCTCGTCTCGATTCCCCCCTCTATGTTAAAACATTTAGTCAAAACTTGACTAAATGTATGAAACTGAACGTAGTCCGCCGCTAGTGCAAAAGGCAGTGAAAGGGACGAGCCTGTTTGGCGCGGTAGCGGTTGGGCTGTGCTTCATAGCACGCTTTACTGTACCTCTCTTCCTTTTAACTTTCTGAGCGTGTTTTTAATCCAAACATATCATATCTATAT
Organism: Littorina saxatilis; assembly: GCF_037325665.1. NCBI lineage: Eukaryota > Metazoa > Mollusca > Gastropoda > Littorinimorpha > Littorinidae > Littorina > Littorina saxatilis. The sequence goes on along the minus strand of NC_090256.1, from coordinate 16,539,210 downwards.
GTTTTTGGAATCAGGAACCGACAAGGAATAAGATGAAATAGTTTTTAAAACGATTTCGGAAATTTAATTTTGATCATAATTTTTATATTTTTAATTTTCAGAGCTTGTTTTTAATCCAAATATAACATATTTATATGTTTTTGGAATCAAAAAATGACGAAGAATAAGATGAAATTGTTTTTGGATCGTTTAATAAAAAAATAATTTTAATTACAAGTTTCCGATTTTTAATGACCAAACTCACTCATTAGTTTTTAAGCCACCAAGCTGAAATGCAATACCAAACCCCGGCCTTCGTCGAAGATTGCTTGGCCAAAATTTCAATCAATTTAATGGAAAAATGAGGGTGTGACAGTGCCGCCTCAACTTTTACAAAAAGTCGGATATGACGTCATCAAAGGTATTTATCGAAAAAATGAAAAAAAAACGTCCGGGGATATCATACCCAGGAACTCTCATGTCAAATTTCATAAAGATCGCCCTGAATCGCTCTACACACACACAGAGACAGACAGACACACACACACACATACACCACGACCCTCGTCTCGATTCCCCCCTCTATGTTAAAACATTTAGTCAAAACTTGACTAAATGTATGAAACGGAACGTAGTCCGCCGCTAGTGCAAAAGGCAGTGAAAGGGACGAGCCTGTTTGGCGCGGTAGCGGTTGCGCTGTGCTTCATAGCACGCTTTACTGTACCTCTCTTCCTTTTAACTTTCTGAGCGTGTTTTTAATCCAAACATATCATATCTATATGTTTTTGGAATCAGGAACCGACAAGGAATAAGATGAAATAGTTTTTAAAACGATTTCGGAAATTTAATTTTGATCATAATTTTTATATTTTTAATTTTCAGAGCTTGTTTTTAATCCAAATATAACATATTTATATGTTTTTGGAATCAAAAAATGACGAAGAATAAGATGAAATTGTTTTTGGATCGTTTAATAAAAAAATAATTTTAATTACAAGTTTCCGATTTTTAATGACCAAACTCACTCATTAGTTTTTAAGCCACCAAGCTGAAATGCAATACCAAACCCCGGCCTTTGTTGAAGATAGCTTGGCCAAAATTTCAATCAATTTAATGGAAAAATGAGGGTGTGACAGTGCCGCCTCAACTTTTACAAAAAGCCGGATATGACGTCATCAAAGGTATTTATCGAAAATATGGAAAAAAAAACGTCCGGGGATATCATACCCAGGAACTCTCATGTCAAATTTCATAAAGATCGGCCCAGTAGTTTAGTCTGAATCGCTCTACACACACAGACAGACAGACAGACACACACACACACATACACCACGACCCTCGTCTCGATTCCCCCCTCTATGTTAAAACATTTAGTAAAAACTTGACTAAATGTAAAAACGAAAGAGTTTTGCTTGTCAAATGAGGAAATGAGACATTTAATCAAATAGCAACCTTAAAATAGAACGTTTTGTCCGACAGTTTTTCGTTCGTTTGTGTGGTGCCAACAACTGGTGAAGTTCCGTAGTCAACCCAGTACACTGCTGTATCGTCACGACTTTAAAGCGCATAGTGCTTTTAGTTATGCGCTATAGAAATCTCCTTAATAAATAAATAAAATGTCATCTGACCAGCCAGGACAAATGTTCAGGAACCTTAACGTCCCACCGCGTTATGCTTGGGATCCTTGGCTTGCTGGTAACGTTTATGTGGAGCGCGGGGTTTAAAGCCGACAGTAAATAAACAAGTCGCGTAAGGCGAAAATACAATATTTAGTCAAGTAGCTGTCGAACTCACAGAATGAAACTGAACGCAATGCCATTTTTCAGCAAGACCGTATACTCGTAGCATCGTCAGTCCACCGCTCATGGCAAAGGCAGTGAAATTGACAAGAAGAGCGGGGTAGTAGTTGCGCTAAGAAGGATAGCACGCTTTTCTGTACCTCTCTTTGTTTTAACTTTCTGAGCGTGTTTTTAATCCAAACATATCATATCTATATGTTTTTGGAATCAGGAACCGACAAGGAATAAGATGAAAGTGTTTTTAAATTGATTTGGACAATTTAATTTTGATAATAATTTTTATATATTTAATTTTCAGAGCTTGTTTTTAATCCGAATATAACATATTTATATGTTTTTGGAATCAGCAAATGATGGAGAAGAAGATAAACGTAAATTTGGATCGTTTTATAAATCTTTATTTTTTTTTACAATTTTCAGATTTTTAATGACCAAAGTCATTAATTAATTTTTAAGCCACCAAGCTGAAATGCAATACCGAAGTCCGGGCTTCGTCGAAGATTACTTGACCAAAATGTCAACCAATTTGGTTGAAAAATGAGGGCGTGACAGTGCCGCCTCAACTTTCACGAAAAGCCGGATATGACGTCATCAAAGACATTTATCAAAAAAATGAAAAAAACGTTCGGGGATTTCATACCCAGGAACTCTCATGTCAAATTTCATAAAGATCGGTCCAGTAGTTTAGTCTGAATCGCTCTACACACACACACACACACACACGCACAGACAGACAGACAGACAGACACACATACACCATACCCTCGTTTCGATTCCCCCTCGATGTTAAAATATTTAGTCAAAACTTGACTAAATATACTGACAATACGTGGAGACCATAATAGGGAGGTTTAGAGAACATAATTTATCAAACGTGTT
>NC_090256.1:16523694-16536353 GCF_037325665.1 Littorina saxatilis | reverse complement strand
AACTTTCTGAGCGTGTTTTTAATCCAAACATATCATATCTATATGTTTTTGGAATCAGGAACCGACAAGGAATAAGATGAAATAGTTTTTAAAACGATTTCGGAAATTTAATTTTGATCATAATTTTTATATTTTTAATTTTCAGAGCTTGTTTTTAATCCAAATATAACATATTTATATGTTTTTGGAATCAAAAAATGACGAAGAATAAGATGAAATTGTTTTTGGATCGTTTAATAAAAAAATAATTTTAATTACAAGTTTCCGATTTTTAATGACCAAACTCACTCATTAGTTTTTAAGCCACCAAGCTGAAATGCAATACCAAACCCCGGCCTTTGTTGAAGATAGCTTGGCCAAAATTTCAATCAATTTAATGGAAAAATGAGGGTGTGACAGTGCCGCCTCAACTTTTACAAAAAGCCGGATATGACGTCATCAAAGGTATTTATCGAAAATATGGAAAAAAAAACGTCCGGGGATATCATACCCAGGAACTCTCATGTCAAATTTCATAAAGATCGGCCCAGTAGTTTAGTCTGAATCGCTCTACACACACAGACAGACAGACAGACACACACACACACATACACCACGACCCTCGTCTCGATTCCCCCCTCTATGTTAAAACATTTAGTAAAAACTTGACTAAATGTAAAAACGAAAGAGTTTTGCTTGTCAAATGAGGAAATGAGACATTTAATCAAATAGCAACCTTAAAATAGAACGTTTTGTCCGACAGTTTTTCGTTCGTTTGTGTGGTGCCAACAACTGGTGAAGTTCCGTAGTCAACCCAGTACACTGCTGTATCGTCACGACTTTAAAGCGCATAGTGCTTTTAGTTATGCGCTATAGAAATCTCCTTAATAAATAAATAAAATGTCATCTGACCAGCCAGGACAAATGTTCAGGAACCTTAACGTCCCACCGCGTTATGCTTGGGATCCTTGGCTTGCTGGTAACGTTTATGTGGAGCGCGGGGTTTAAAGCCGACAGTAAATAAATGACAATATGTGGAGACCATAATAGGGAGGTTTAGAGAACATAATTTATCAAACGTGTTTGGCCTTGAGCTGAGAACAAAACAAAGGAGAGCAGAATGGTGGTTCACGTGCACCCACACATTGCGATAGGAGTTTGAGCAATAGCACACGAGACAGGCGGGATTTGTGAACACGCATCTCGGGGTTATGGTGCAAATATTACAGCAATGGATCATGTCGAGACGACACTCCAATTAAAGGTTCAGACACCTTGATAGTTGTACCTCACGGCAACTACAATATTAAATGCGCGTTTTTTTCAGACAATGCTTAGTTCTTGGTTGTTGTACAAAGAAAAGTAAGAAGTAAGTATTTCTTCATCTTTGTTCCTGGAGATCCCTGTAACATTGAAATACATCATGTGGGCAGTACTAGTCTCAATTTAAATAAAGGGCTCACACTTTCAGTATCACAAGACGGATGGTTTTTTGCACAACACGTTACCATTGGAGTCGTTTCACGGAGCTGGTGTACAGTTTATGACGTGAATTTGAAGTGTAAAGGATAGCCTACTTCAATGTAAACCTATCTGTGGCGTTTTACATTAAATTTGGGGCGATCACAACCATTTACACGGAAAGGACGCTGTCTTTAACAACGAGGCTGGCATGGTTGCAAAAGGGAACCAATACGTTGGAGGAGGGAGCTGGGGGGGGGGTGGCGGCTGAAGGGGAATAAGATGTCAGTAGAAGAAAAGGAAATGATAAATCTGACCACTCGATCATCTCACGGCGCAGGTGTGAAGACAAATCCGGTATCCCAGAATGCCCAGCATCCAATGACGCAGCACAAACAGGTGAATAATACAGATGACCAACTAGCGTGACACAAACTAATAGTTGTGACAGAATGGTTTCACTAGGTACTGCTGTCGGGCGGGGAGGGGCACACACACACACACACACTCACACACACTCACATACACACACTCACACACACACACACATTCACACACACTCACACACACACACACACACACACACACATACACACACACACACACACACATACACACACACATACACTCACACACACACCACACACACACACACACACACACACACCCATCATTTTGTCAACACCGTACACGATGTGTCCGCATTGTTGCACAACCAGGCCAGTGGCATGAGTGGACAATATCTGCATCCCACATTAACCGTTGACAGAATCAGGGCACTGTACTGATATATGTGTCAGCTGGATATGAGAAATGGCTGAGAGGAGATGATCTGTGTACTAATTAAGTCTGAACTAATTAAATCAGGGCGCTGTACTGATAAGAGTCAGCTAGACTTGAGAAATGGCTGAGAAGATAATTATGATCTGCGTACTAATGAAGTGCGGACAAAGTCAAAGCGCTGTATATGGGTCAGCTGAACGTGAGAATTGACTGGAGGTTGGTGTGTCAGGGATATGCAATAATTAGGGTCAGTGGGGAGCTTGTGTCTCACAGTGTGTGTATGTGTCTGTGAGTGCGTGCATATGTGCGTGCGTGCGTGTGCGTTTGATCGAAATTTAACATTTTTTTAAAAACCATGCAAGCATGAACATGAGCGGTCCAATCCGGCTTTTAGATCCTGGTTTTCTTTCTTCTTTTTGTTGTATAATCATTGCGTTCCGCCTGCTTTGCTTAATCATACATCGTGCAATCTGTGTTCAACTGTTTCAAATTATCAGCTTGTGTTGATTGTGATCAAAACCAAACATGATCATCCTGAGCCACGTGGACATTATCATCCACCCACGTTCCGTTTGTGAAAGGAGGTTTGTTTGTTTAATCAGCAAATATTCCATGCTCGTTTCGTGTGAATTATTTCATCGACCATTTTGTCTGTCAGACTGCGATGAGTGTACATTGGCCAAACAGACGCAATGCGACAGTAACAGCGCCTGCAGGTTTGCGAAGGAACAATGACCGTGCAGTTCTTTGATTGCGCCTGCTTTTTCACCTTGAAATCAAACTGGACGTCTGCCTCTTTCAAAGAGCGTGCGCGCGCACTCACTTACACCTGCAGACACACACATACATGTACGCACTTACGCTAGCACACACGCACGCACGCACGCTAACGCACGCCCACACGCACACATACACACACGCGCGCATGCACACACACGCACTCACGCACGCAAACACACACACACACACACTCACACTCTCTCTCTCTCTCTCTCTCTCTGTCTCTCTGTCTCTCTCTGTCTGTCTCTCTCTGTCTCTCTCTCTCTCTCTCTCTCTCTCTCTCTCTCTCTCTCTCGGAACGTAATACCAAATCAACAACACAAAATAACGTCAACAGAATGTATTCAAAGTTGTGTGTTTTTAAAAAAGAACAAAGCACCACCAAACTGAAATCAAAAAACAAATGACACACAATCGGAACAAACTGAAATCAGAACACGCACACAGTAATAGCAAGGCCCAGTGAGCGAAATACCTCAATCGTCCTTTCTCTGTGTCACAATGTTGACAATGGAGAAAGGAAATCAATCACAGTACACTATACGAAACAACAACAAGAAAAAGAGACGTGCTGTAGTAGTCTGATAGAGTGAAAGACGTGCTGTAGTAACCTGACAGAGTGAAAGACGTGCTGTAGTAGCCTGACAGAGTGAAAGACGTGCTGTAGAGTATAGTACCCTGACAGAGTGAAAGACGTGCTGTAGTAGCCTGACAGAGTGAAAGACGTGCTGTAGTACCCTGACAGAGTGAAAGACGTGCTGTAGTAGCCTGACAGAGTGAAAGACGTGCTGTAGTAGCCTGACAGAGTGAAAGACGTGCTGTAGAGTATAGTAGCCTGACGTACGACGGATTGACGTACGAAGCTGTATTGTCTCGGTTAAAAAAAATGCAGTGCGTTCAGTTTCATTCTGTGATTTCAACAGCTTGACTGGGGCGGGGATGTAGCTCAGTCGATAGCGCGCTGGATTTGTATCCAGTTGGCCGCTGTCAGCGTGAGTTCGTCCCCACGTTCGGCGAGAGATTTATTTCTCAGAGTCAACTTTGTGTGCAGACTCTCCTCGATGTCCGAACACCCCCGTGTGTACACGCAAGCACAAGACCAAGTGCGCACGAAAAAGATCCTGTAATCCATGTCAGAGTTCGGTGGGTTATAGAAACACGAAAATACCCAGCATGCTTCCTCCGAAAGCGGCGTATGGCTGCCTAAATGGCGGGGTAAAAACGGTCATACCCGTAAAATTCCACTCGTGCAAACCACGAGTGTACGTCGGAGTTTCAGCCCACGAACGCAGAAGAAGAAGAAGAAGAACAGCTTGACTAAATGTAGTAATTTCGCCTTACGCGACCTGTTTTCTTTTCTTTTTCCTCCATGCACATTCTTTTTTAATCATTAGTTTTCAGAGTAAGGGGGGGGGAGTGAGGAGGGTATGGAGTGGGTTTTGTTTTGTTTTGTTTTTCTTGTCTATTTTATTGTTGTTGAATCAGCGGTGAATTCATTTGACAAACGGCACCTTACATTACACAAACTTAACAGAAAAAGAACGAAACACTTTGAACTTGACAATAGTGAAGGTGTTTTTGTTTTCCAACAGACTGCTGGAGCGTTGGCGATAAGGGGTTCCTCCTCAGTGGACGCATGAATGTTCAATTGCAACACTCAACAACAACAAAGAAGAATGGGGAAAAAACTCAAACCACAATCGCACTCACACCGGCACGCCATGCATTCGTAATACTGAGTTGTGTTGGAGATCGATCCCAGCTGAGACGAAGAGAAAGAAAGTGGCACTGAGCCCAGACGGGCTGTTCAATCGTCCATGCCGAGGGGCTAATACCAGGTGAGGACAATCAAAGCAGAACTGAGATGTTTCACACAAGTCTTCAAACTTTATTGACCAAGTTGTCCACATGCAGGAGCTATTACTAGCCTGAAATGCATGAAAAACACGTTGGGATATTTTATTTTAATTGTTGTTGTTGGTAGTGTTTTTTTCGTTTTTGTTGTTGTTGTAAAAAGGTGTTTACCTGGGTCTGGTACCAAAAAGAAAACAGAATTTGGTTAACAAATTCCAGAAATCTGTTCTCGCCATATTTTCGCACTGATTCGTGGTAATAAACTTGCGACTTACACATTACAGGCCACTATTGAATTTCTTTTTGAAGGCTGGAGCGTGAACTGTCTTTCCTGGAAGCGACCCAACTAAAGCTCATGGTGTTTTGTTTTTTTTAACAAATGGGACAATAGATTGCCATCAGAATACCGCGGAGAAAACTAAATACAGAAACACATGAATACAAAATGAAATAAATTAGAAATACAAAAGACTATTGTAACAGTGATCTCTCTCTCTCTCTCTCTCTCTCTCTCTCTCTCTCTCTCTCTCTCTCTCTCTCTGTCTCTGTGCCCCGTAAGCACCTACACTAAACATGGCAGGTAGGAACATATATGAAGTTTCGTAGCACACACATGAACAATCCACCATTGTGACGTGTCACTCCCAGTACAGAATGGTTGACCAAATGCAAACAGACATGCTTTGTTCCAACAAGGAACGCTTTGTCAGGACCAAATGACATTTACAGACGAGTAATCTACTTTCACGGCAATTCTTGTGAGTAAGAAAACATAAAACATAACGCATGTGAATACTTGGAATGAAAACTTTCAACAGCTTTGGTCATGATAGTGACTGTTTCCATACAAAGCAGTTTTAACATCATGTGTGGATGTCTTTTTTCTTTTTTTTTGTGCAAAATCTGACTCTTACAAGAATTATACGAGTCCAAAACAATGTATCATACGCAATCCTGCTAAAAATACACACGAACATTTTGCTGAAGGATTAAAGCCTGTGGTCATATTGGCCTTTTATATATGTACAAACAATTGCATTGCAAAGTATTATTGCCTTAGCGATTATTCCAAACAACCTCAAATTCGAAAATAGTACTTGAGAAACAACTTCAGGGAGTAATAACGAAAACAAAGAAATACAGCAAGTCCCCTACCGTTGGGCCAGAGACCCGCTTGCACTGCACTGCAGCTCAGTAAAATAGCAGAGTGCCTGACTTACAGAGGATTCAGGCGGACGGTCTGCCTAGGGCTAAGTGCGCCAGTCATCATACGGTCTTGGGACAGGGGGCTTGCAATAACCTCAGGAGATGCTTCTGTGCTTTTCTCCTTTCTTGTCATCAGAACATCTCGTGTGAAGCAAACATCAGGTATAGTTATTTGATCTCCTCCCGACCGACCTCCCCCCCCCCCCCCCCATCGGCTCTCCGGTCAGAAAATACGAAATGCAATAACCGGAGGGGCTGATGTAAATGTGTGTGTGTGTGTGTGTGTGTGTGTGTGTGTGTGTGTCAGTGAGTGTGTGTGTGTGTGTCAGTGTGTGTGTGTCAGTGTGTGTGTGTGTGTCAGTGTGTGTCAGTGTGTGTGTCAGTGTGTGTGTGTCAGTGTGTGTGTGTGTGTGTGTTTGTGTGTTTGTCTGTAGAATAGGGTAGGGGGAGAGAACTGACGAGGCCTGGCCGTAGGTGGGGATAAGTACTGGTGTCACGTCATTTACAGAAACTGTCAACTGTCAAACCCCCCCCCCCCCCCACCCCCACCACCATCACCACCACCCCCAACCCCGGAGGGGCTTTTTGGACCGACCTTGGAAGGAGCTGGAGTAATAATAAACTAACTAAGGCCCACACCGTTAGCATTTTAGTCAGGTAAGTAACACACACTACCTCACTCTGCACTCCCTGGCTTCCATTCCAAGATATCGAGCCCTGCAAAGACAAACTGACCCTGCCCGGAATAACTGTCCTCTGGCCAGCTCACACCCTTGCGAATAATGCGCGCATGTGCTATAATACTTTCTTTATTTGGTGTTTAACGTCGTTTTCAACCACGAAGGTTATATCGCGACGGGGGAAGGGGGGAGATGGGATAGAGCCACTTGTCAATTGTTTCTTGTTCACAAAAGCACTAATCAAAAATTTGCTCCAGGGGCTTGCAACGTAGTACAATGTATTACCTTACTAGGAGAATGCAAGTTTCCAGTACAAAGGACATTTCTTACATACTGCTTGACTAAAATCTTTACAAACATTGACTATATTCTATACAAGAAACACTTAACAAGGGTAAAAAGAGAAACAGAATCCGTTAGTCACCTCTTACGACATGCTGGGGAGCATCGGGTAAATTCTTCCCCCTAACCCGCGGGGGGTTGCTATAATACTGAACTGCTTGTTCAAACAACATGTACATGTACAGTCGATTAAAGCTGTGGTCTATTTATGACTTTCCGGGACTACGAGGTTGAAAAATAGGGATAAAATCATGTACAGAATTCTGTACAGCAAACGCTACCTATACGGCGTGTATGACCTCGAGAGCTTCAGTCAACGCTTGAATTTTGCAGTGGTAACATCCGGTTTGCTCTCTCAGAGCTGAGCATATTTGTCAAGAAGGATCGCGCAGAAAAAATAAACGACTTGGCAGGGATTCGAACTCGAAGGCCTCAGGACCTCGAATTGTCGGGGCCGAGGTCCTAACCGCTAGGCCACTTCACCAGTGTTGTCAAAGATAAAATAAAAAAAAGATAATTTTATATCATTCTACACTTGAATTACCATTCATGCGTTGCAAAAACGTTAAAATTTGCCTTTATTTGCAAACATGTTTCACGAAATCGCAGTACATGTTTACACCGTCATGCCGACATTCGCACCATGCAAATAGCTGCGATATCTCTATTTACAACATGCAAGAAAAATGACAAGAACAGTAATTGAATCTCTCCAAAGCTCTGTGCAGTTGAAAACAGACATCTAAGAAATAGTTATACATGTATTCACTTCTGAACAATGGGCGGATAGAGATATAAATCATGCTGCTTCAAGAATAACATAACATGAATTTATATCAATGTTTTTCCTTCTTTTTCTCAATTGGCGCAGTAGCCTAGTGGTTAGGACATGAGACTCGAGGTCGAGAGTTCGAATCTTCGCCGGGGAGTTTATTTTTTCCCCTCGATCTCTCTTGAAGATAAAATATGATCAGTCTTGAGAGAGCAAACCGGATGTTATCCCTGCAAAATTCAAGCGTTGACTGATGCTCTCAAGGTCATACACGCCGTATAGGTGGGGTTTCGGGTAGCGTTTGCTGTACAGAATTCTGTACATGATTGTATCTCTATTTTTCAACCTCGTAGCCGCGGAAAGTCATAAATAGACCACAGCTTTAAGTGAGGGAACTGAGCTGTTCTGTTTGCCCGTGCTGACTGCTAACTGGGTTTTTCTTTGTCGGCCCCAGTCAGTCGAAGGTCAAGATTGTCGCCCACACTTCACTGTACCCCCCGCGCAGCGCAAGTCATGGCGAGGTTAAAAGTCGGACTAAAAATATACAGCTGTGTAAAGGGAAAGAGAAAGACTGAACTATTTTTGCTTGACAGTTGTAGTTACGAAGAGCGGCATTGTAGTATGTGAAACATGGCGGTATCAACAGCAGATTTCCATTCAAGTATGGACCTCTGCCAGCATTTTTGTAAACGGTGTTTACAGCCCAAACCTCCCCCTTCACAACATAAATGTATACTCTATGCGGCCGTAGCGTAAGCGCTTTTCTGCTTTCATCTTTCTTCTGTTTGGTTGTTCACAGTTTAGCTGTCACTTCCTATTTGTTTGGTGACAATGTCACGAAGGTCAGTTCATAAAAAATATCAAGACAAACACGGATTTTCAGCGCGCTTAACATTGACGTTATGCTCTCTCTCTCTCTCTCTCTCTCTCTCTCTCTCTCTCTCTCTCTCTCTCTCTCTCTCTCTCTCTCTCTCTCTCTCTCTCTCTCTCTCTCTCTCTCTCTCTCTCGCTCTCTCTCTCATTTAATGACTGCTTCAGATGTGTATATTTGCATATAATTTGCTGTGTGTGTGCCCACACACGTGTGTATCTGTATGTGTGTGTGTGTGCCCGTGTCCTTGTCTGTACGTGTATATCTGTGTATGTGTCTTGGTGTCGTTTGACAATGTTTGCTTAAGTTATATCATCTTTCCAAGCTATGTTTTCATGATTATGTCTCAACATTTGGCAGGCTCTTTCTTTATTTTGCCTCACTTATTTGCATGTGTAGGCTATGTTTAAAGCCCAATGTATCTCACCCTTATTAATTTCGTTTTATGCACCAATTTCATTTGTCTGAAAATTGTCAAAATCAACTCATTGATTAGAACAATAAAACATCCATCCATCTCTCTCTCTCTCTCTCTCTCTCTCTCTCTCTCTCTCTCTCTCTCTCTCTCTCTCTCTCTCTCTCTCTCTCTCTCTCTCTCTCTCTCTCTCTCTCTCTCTCTCTCTCTCTCTCTCTCAATTGCTGTACCCACTATGGGCACATCTCGAAACAGCGAGCAACCTAGGACGCGGCTGTACTGTACAAGCATGAATAATGCAAGAACTGAAGGAAGTACTTTCACCTGCGCGTCTTTTTTGTGTGAGAACGTAAAACACCCTTCAGAACACAATACTGTCTTTTTCTCTGAACCCAAAACACGCTTCCGAACACAATACTGACGTGTCGAGTTCCCATACCTAGTTGTACAAGTAGCAAACACAAAATTAAATGGTTCATCAATAATATTATGGAACTTGTAAAATATCTGTCATAATCACAGACACCCGTTCTAAACACAATAGACCATAATCTTACACACATTTATAAATTAATCAGTATACACAAAAGTTGCCTAGATGTTGAATTGCAGCCCCGTTTTACATAAAACAATAATTTGGTTTGTGATTTCGACAAAAAATAAATGCAACATTTGGTCAGGAAATTAATACGCCTAAGGATCTTAAAACAAAAAAAACACACAAAAAAAACAAAAATGAAAAAATTGAAAAATTAATATCGTTTTTGAAACAAGGGAACAACATTCTAGTCTCAGCAGTGATGTAAGAGCATTTGTTACTCTAATTGTTTCAACCTTCAACTTGTCATCTGTCCCAAAACACGGTTGACAGTGAGTTATGTCTCCAATGTCTAACTTCATCCTTGCTGGCCTACCCGTCACACGGAAACAATGAGAGCTGCGTGTAATCATTTGCCGGGTGTTGGCTTGCAATCTTCTTTGTTGTTGTTTTTGGTGGTGTTGGTGGTGCTGTTTTTTTTTAATTTACTGTACTTATTGTTCTTGGAACACCTGAACAAATTGCTGTCACGGTACAATGATTGGTGGCCAAAATCTTATGTAAACCTGAGGTTTATTTGGAAATGAATTAAAGAGTCCGTTTTTTTAGATTGTAGAATCTTCCAAGAGAGGGTTTTAATTTTCCTCATGGGAACAAAACTTGGCCTTTCATGATCATCGTCAGAACCTGACACTCTATGACCAGCAGCGTTGCACACTGACCTTTGCACGTCATTACTGAACAGTGACAATGTTGAGAACAGTCCTTCAGCTGTGAAAGAATGTCCACATCCATCGCACAACAGCATCTCGTCGGAATGTCTGCTGGGTATTGACCCCCCCCCCCCCCTTCACACACATAAGCACACGTCTCAAGTCAAACGTCATTGGCCAATGTTCACGTGGTGGCTTCAGACCCACTACTGGAATGACTGTTGGCACTTCCGGCGATGCGCCTGGCCCACATCCGGTCGGCATCATCCTCACCCGGAAGTATATGAATCTCCTTGACCTTGGTTTCGCGAGGACCATGGCGGCTGTTCAGCTTCCGGCCAATAAAGCGGAACATCTTCCGCGTGTCCTGATTCAGCTGTGAGGACAGAATTCATTTGGTTAATTCTTTTGTTCAAGGTTGAAATTTACTTTCATGAGTACCAAGAATCACCATTTGACTGACATTGATGTAACATTAAATTAACCATATGCTAATCTAGGACCTACGGAGACAAAATTGTGTATTCTTCATAATTATTTGGATAACCGCTTTCACCTGCTTCTCCACAAAAGAGCGGGATGGGGATGGGGCAGGGCGGGGTGGGAGGGGGGGGGAGAGACAAGACAAGACAAGACTATGCTTTTTTACATCCAGCCCTCGTTGAAAGAGAGAGAGAGAGAGAGAGTATGTGTCAGTGTGTCTGTGAGTCTGTCTGTGTCTGGCTTGCTGTTTGACTGTTCCTCTGTTTGTGTCTGTCTGTGCGTAGGCTTGTGTGTGTGTGCGTGTGGGCGTGCGTGCGTGCGTGCGTGTGTGGGCGTGCGTGCGTGCGTGTGTGGGCGTGCGTGCGTGCGTATGAGTGCATGTGCGCGTGTGTGTCTGTATATATATATTTAAATGGGTGTGTAGCTTTCTGTCCGTCTATGTCTATGTGTGTACATACCTATATGTATGCTGGATTGAAAAGCAGCTACACTTCTGCAATGGAGATGTCAAGTGACCGATGTCGGAATCAACATGAACGCCCTGCATAACCGCTTTGTGTGCTCATGTTTTAGCGGTAGGAAATGTTGATAGGAAATGTTAACGGTGGGAAGTGTTGGTGGGAAGTTTTAACGGTGGGAAGTGTTGGTGGGAAGTTTTAGCGGTGGGAAGTGTAAACATGCTCTCTTCCCATTTACCTAACCAAGTTATGAGTTCTATCTGTTGGAGAAGTAAACAGAATAATAAAATAGAATGAAATTTAAATAAAAAGGCGTGTATAATTCTATCGATCGACAGCTTTTGATGTTTGTTGTTTTGTTTGTTGTCGGTTTTTTTAAATCAAATTCCAGTACCGTTTGAATGCCAAATATCGTAGATATACGTGATTTTTGCAAGAACTAAACGCTGTACACATTTTTTTTAAATCAAATTCCAGTACCGTTTGAATGCCAAATATCGTAATATATACGTGATTTTTGCAAGAACTAAAACGCTGTACACATTTTTTTTAAATCAAATTCCAGTACCGTTTGAATGCCAAATATCGTAGATATACGTGATTTTTGCAAGAACTAAACGCTGTAGGTGCGCACACAGGGAGACACAAAAAAAAGGCTAAAATATCAGGGACACAGTCATTCTCGAGCAGCACCTTTGCCGGCTAGCACAAAATGTCGTTTAAAATCAGTTGACAATAATCGTCAAAGTGCTCTACATATTCACGACCGTTTATTCGATGTCAAAGTCACCTAGCGCCAGTCACAAACATAACACATGTCTCCAACAAACACTCATTCACATGTCAAAGAGGGTCGGCACAAAAATGCGAGTAAACACTTCTACTAGTTCTAGCGTCCAAAATAGCCAAACGTATAATACCTATCAGAACGCTACAAATTAAGCTGAGTGTGTCTTTGATCATGGAAAAGTGGGGTTCAGTCCAACTAAGAATGCTATAAATGCTTTCGGCACGCCTAGTGTGTTCCAGTAGTGTCAATGCCCTTCACGCGTGAGATGAAAGACACGTAACTATTGACACTGATGTATGTAGGTGAGACAAACACACGGTGCGAGACTACCGCTGCACTCTTCTTTACAATGTGGTTGTTAACGCGTCTCGCTGCAACGCACAAAAGTGCTACTGAAAGGCTGGTTAGTTGTTGGGTTGGTTGTTTTACTTCCAATGTTGGTTGAGGTTGATAAATAGGGCCTAGCGTGAGAGATATGTGTGTGTGTGTGTGTGTGGTTAGTTTCCTATATTGTCTGTTTTTGGTTGTTTGTTT
>NC_090256.1:16398694-16518694 GCF_037325665.1 Littorina saxatilis | reverse complement strand
TCGTCTGTGTTGCTCCCCAAACACTGCAACACTCGCCTGTGTTGCTCCCCAAACACTACAACACTCGTCTGTGTTGCTCCCCAAACACTGCAACACTCGCCTGTGTTGCTCCCCAAACCCTACAACACTCGCCTGTGTTGCCCCCCTAACACTGCAGCACTCGCCCGTGTTGCCCCCCCCCCCCCCCCCCCCCCCCCCAAACACCACAACACTCGTCTGTGTTGCTCCCAAACACTGCAACACTCGTCTGTGTTGCTCCCAAACACTGCAACACTCGCCTGTGTTGCTCCCAAACACTGCAACACTCGCCTGTGTTGCTCCCAAACACCACAACACTCGTCTGTGTTGCTCCCAAACACTGCAACACTCGCCTGGGGTGTGCAATTACAGTGGAACCCCCCTTTAAGTCCCCAGGTTGAGACTCCCTCCCTAGTAAGGCCCTCTTTTCTCAGATTTTCTGTTCATAACCTCCGTAAATGTATCCCCATTTTAATACTTCCTCCTTTTACAAAGAAGCTGCTCCGCTTAGAGCACTGTTGAAGCAACGATTTGTCTCTTTGTCGCTGAAAAGGCTTTAAACAGTAAAAAGATTAATTTACACAACTATCCTACTGATTAACTACACATACCTTTAGTGACACCAGCTAAATGAAACTTTATGCAGTTTGTTAGTTCGCATCTCCCGCCAAAATGCAACCTGTTTCCCGTGCAACGATTTGTCTCTTTGTCGCTGAAAAGGCTTTAAACAGTAAAAAGATTAATTTACACAACTATCCTACTGATTAACTACACATACCTTTAGTGACACCAGCTAAATGAAACTTTATGCAGTTTGTTAGTTCGCATCTCCCGCCAAAATGCAACCTGTTTCCCGTGATTACATGTCCCGGTAGGACCAAATACCATGTTTTACCATTTTCTTACGTATTCAGACACAAGGTCTTGACGTAAACCATCCCAGATAAAAAAGAGTTCTCTCTAACGTCGAGATTAGTAGACTCCCATGCAGGCCTTTGACGTACTTAGTTCACGTGCGGGGCCTGAACGCTGTCCTGCTCGCACAATGATGAACATTAATTTGTAAGAAAATTGCAGTTTTTGACTCCTTGGAAACTTGGTATCATTTCAAATGGATATATCCCTGAGGCATGACTCAAAGCTCTACGGACTCTGTCCACCTGGAAGTAACAAGCACAGTAACTTTAAGACCTGATTGTCTCATATTTTGGGGGTTCTTACAAGGGTTTACACCATCAAAGTGAGGTACACTGTTTAATTACAATATGGAACTGGTGACCATGTACGTGTACTCTGTCAATAACGATATGGAACATTGTACCATAACAAGAGGTACTCTTTCAGGTACAATACACGGAACTAGGACCATACCAAGAAACTACTCTAGCCGCCAACGTCAACACTACAGGCCATCTTCTTCTTCTTCTTCTTCTTCGTTCATGGGCTTAGACTCCCACGTTCACTCATGTTTTTAGCACGAGTGGATTTGTACGTGTATGACCGTTTTTACCCCGCCATTCAGGACCCACCGAACTCTGACATGGATTACAGGATCTTTTCCGTGCGCACTTGGTCTTGTGCTTGCGTGTACACACGAAGGAGGTTAAGACACTGGCAGGTCTGTACATAAATTGACCTGGGAGGTTGAAAAAATCTCCACTCCTAATCCACCAGGCAGCAGCGACCGGGATTCGAACTCACGACCTCCCGATTAGGAGGTCGACGTCTTACCACCACGCCACTGCGCCCGTCACACTACAGGCCATCAAAGTAATATACACTGTTTGCTGAAGTATACAAAAACTCCCTGGGTGATATGCCATACTTCATTCTTTGGAGGGGCAGCATACGTTACAGACATTTCATTAGTCGTCACATTCCCAAACACCATTCTCCCTCCCACCCACCAACACCCCCCCACCACACCCACACACACACACACACACTCCCACCACCACCCCACCCCCACCCCCCATGATCTGACGTACGTAAAACTAATTGAGTGAGCAGAGATGTTTGACTCAAGTTGCTCCTGTTCGCTCTCTTACAATATTGTGATGTTTGCACTCGATTTAAACCGTGACTGAAACACTGGTTGTGGAGAGTGTAACATCACCATGTGACACTGAACAACGATTCAGCAGCTACTCAGTGATTCGACACCGGTATAAAGTACTTACAATGATCTGAGCCCTAGCCTTTGTTTACAAGTGCGCGCAGTTCAAAGTGCTGAGCAGCAGTTATTCAACTTCACCAAAGGCATTAATGCACTCTGTCACTTCCATGCATGTAACACAATAGACCCTATCGGTATTCCAAGCTCTCGTAATCTCTCGCAAACTTCAGAGCATAGCAAAGCATGCGGTACAGCGATCTCGTGCGAGCTGCACAAGCCAAGGTTCGAAGTTCTCGCGATGTTCAAAGCATAACAAAGAGCGTGTCTCGCGAGAGCTGCTCAGAAACCGAAAATGTCTATACTATACTGACCACTGACCCGTGAAAACATGTGGGAGTGTTGTGCATTACACCACCCATTGCGTTCTCACTGCATAACTGAAATGAGCTTATATCAATTGACCTGTTCACTGAGTGACCCCTTTATAAGGACTTATACTTGTTTCGGTCTTCTGGAGAATTACGCGGAAAAACAAGCGCGGTCTGCCCTTCATAGTGTGAACCGCGTCTTAAGGTTAAGTTAATCCACTTGCTGCAGTTGGCTTCACACACTCCTGGTGCATATCATTTTCAAGGTACTTACCTCTGCATTCCCTCATGCATTTTTGTGCTGACTTTGTTGTTCTGATTCACAGTAATGTTTTCAATGTTAACGTGTGAAGGCACAGTAATGTTTTCAATGTTAACGTGTGAAGGCACAGCCACAGTCCTTCCCGTGGCTCACGATCTCAGGTGTGGCCAGGCTTTGACAGGACTAAGACCATCCCTCCAGTTGGACACATACCAACAAACAACAGCCTGGCTATTTTCTGTGCTCAGTGGGAATTTTTTAATGAACTCATTTGAGAAAATGACACTAGTGTCAGTTAAGAAATTGATTTATAAAACAAAAGTCCAACTCTGAACAGAAAGCACTGTACTACGGTACGAGTCCAAGTAGATAGATGTTGTTATCACACGTTAGAGCCTGTTAGGCAAAAAAAAAAAAATTGTCTGTTTAGGGTAACCCGACCGACCCTATCGATTTGGCGCCGACCCAAAAACTTTTTTTTGATTTCCAAAAAAAAAAAAAAAAAAAAAGAGGTAAAAATGCTAAAAAGAGACATTTGGCGTTTCTTTCTCTCCCTTTCTCTCTGTTTTATTTATACGTTAGTTTTGAAACATGTATTCATCAAATATAAGAAGTGAATGTTCAGCCAACATAGCATTTACACACACACACCAAAAAAAAAAAAAAAAAAAAAAAAAAAAAAACCTACCTACCTACCGACCCTACTTTTTTTGGTCATGTTACCCTAAACAGACAATTTTTTTTTTTTGGCCTTAAGCACCATCGTTTTGCCATTGTATCTTTCAGTGTGTGCGTGTATGGATATTACCACACACGAGGACAAGTAGGCTACCTGTGGTGTTCATGCTGTATGATAGTAGTCTATAGTGATGTATTGCATTCTTCTTCTTCCGGGATGCTGTTAGCGGCGTGACACCAGTCTTTTCAACCTTAGTGCGTGACGAGTACTTTTTGTAAATCCACTTGCATTTGTTATCGGGCAATCCAAATCCGCTGACAACGGAGATCGTAAAACAGAACCTTTCCTGACCAGAACGGCTAGGGAAACACTCTGTTATCTTGGATTTGCCTTTCTCTGGATTTAGAGCCTATTTCCGCCTCCGAAAATGTTTACACAAGAGTTAATG
Organism: Littorina saxatilis; assembly: GCF_037325665.1. Classification (NCBI taxonomy): domain Eukaryota; kingdom Metazoa; phylum Mollusca; class Gastropoda; order Littorinimorpha; family Littorinidae; genus Littorina; species Littorina saxatilis. The sequence goes on along the minus strand of NC_090256.1, from coordinate 16,514,803 downwards.
TTTTCTTTGGTCCAATGAAATGCTGTCTAGAAAAGACTATCAGAGGGAGATTAGCACTAACTGTGAGCTAGCTGAGACAATAGCTGCTAGAGATTGCTTCCTATTGTACTAACTGTGAGCTAGCCGAGACGATAGCTGCTGGAGATTGCTTCCTATTGTACTAACTGTGAGCTAGCCGAGACGATAGCTGCTGGAGATTGCTTCCTATTGTACTAACTGTGAGCTAGCCGAGACGATAGCTGCTGGAGATTGCTTCCTATTGTACTAACTGTGAGCTAGCCGAGACGATAGCTGCTGGAGATTGCTTCCTATTGTACTAACTGTGAGCTAGCCGAGACGATAGCTGCTGGAGATTGCTTCCTATTGTATTAACTGTGAGCTAGCCGAGACGATAGCTGCTAGAAATTGCTTCCTATTGTACTAACTGTGAGCTAGCCGAGACAATAGCTGCTAGAGATTGCTTCCTATTGTACTAACTGTGAGCTAGCCGAGACAATAGCTGCTGGAGATTGCTTCCTATTGTACTAATTACTGTAAGCTAGCCGAGACGATAGCTGCTAGAGATTGCTTCCTATTGTACTAACGATAGCTGGTTCATCATCTTTACATGTTTTGAGGAGGAACTACAACGGAACTGTGGGCCACTTCAAACCTTATCCTCTTCAGTATTTTGCTATGAATAATCCATCCTTACTGCACGATCACAAGCTTGACTCGACATGAACATGTCAAGGGAACAAACTTGAACCAAGCTGTCAAAATCCTCAAACACCACATAACAAGTATCCTGTGGGCAAACTCTGCTTTAACGAGCGAAAGCACGATTGAAATTAATCTTTGACTTCAACTTTACTGGGCTTGCGACTCGGCCCCATTTTGACCTGTTGTGATAAAAAAAAAGTGTCTCTTTGACCCGAAGTGCTGATCGTGCGACCTCCTGTTGAAGTAGACTGGACTGCAGATACCATGGCGCACTTGACGATTACAGTATCTTCTGACTTCCGGCCAGACCGGAAGTACAGGTATAGGCTATGAGTGGTCCCGCCAGACACAATGAAAGGACGGCGGCTACGGCAACATGCCCCTGATGGTTTCACCGTGACGGCATCAAACAACTTCTATCATTGGACGGCGACTTCTGCCAGACATGGCCAGTCACGGCTGACTTGCATCAGTTACACGTGACTGAAAATATACGGCTATCAGTCTGGATCCAGTCATAACTGTTGGAGAGGGGGGGGGGGCAACAGCAACACCAACAGATAGATAGATAGATAGATAGATAGATAGATAGATAGATAGATAGATAGATAGATAGATAGATAAAGAGAGAGAGATAAAAGATAAAGAGAGAGAGATAGATAAAGAGAGAGAGAGAGGCAGGAAGGGGGTAGACAGGTAGGCAAACACTAAGGCGAAGGAGGAAACTGCAAAAGACCAAATCAGTCAGGCAGTAATACAGTGATAAGATAATGAGGCAGTAGCACGAATAAACAATCCTACCCTGCCTTTGAACGGGTGGCAGCGCAGGGTAGACTATATACTAACTACCCAGTCTTTGCACGGGTGGCAGCACAGGGTAGACGATACTAACTACCCAGCCTTTACACGGGTGGCAACACAGGGTAGACAATCCTAGCTACCCAGCCTTTGTACGGGTGACAGCGCAGGGTAGACGATACTAACTACCCAGTCTTTGCACGGGTGGCAGCACAGGGTAGACGAAACTATCCACCCAGCCTTTGCACCGGTGGCAGCACAGGGTAGACGATACTAACTACCCAGCCTTTGTACGGGTGACAACACAGGGTAGACGATACTAACTATACCCAGTCTTTGCACGGGTGGCAGCACAGGGTAGACGATACTAACTACCCAGCCTTTGTACGGGTGACAACACAGGGTAGACGATACTAACTACCCAGTCTTTGCGCGGGTGGCAGCACAGGGTAGACGATACCAACTACCCAGCCTTTGAACGGGTGGTCACAAAGTGGTAGACTACTTGGTTGTCCACACACCGGGTAGCAATTAACACACATGTATATAGTTTCCAGCGGCCTATACCCCAGACGGGGTCACAGGCGTAGGTGAGGTGTGAGGTGATATAGTTTCCAACGGCAACATTTCAACGAAGCAGTCTCTTATTATGCGCTCTCCCGCATCCGTTGCGAAGATGACCAACAGTGGTTCCTGCAACGTAAAGGATCCAGATCCAGATCCAGTCTCACATGCTAGATAGATCTTAAAGGCATATGTACGCGCTCCCGTGTTTACAAAGTGTAGTTTGCCCATAATCGATGTCAAACGCACCATAAGACCATGTAATGACGATATGTCGCCATGCGCGGACCATATACATGCATTACAGCTTGTTTTAGAGTCTCAAAAACTTTGGATGTAAACAAAGACGCGGAGTTATTTCCCTTGCGTCAACGCTACCTCTGTTGGCAAATCTATAAATAGGACGATCCAGATCAAAATGAAAATTAACATATCTCAACATTGAAGGGGTCCTAGACCACAATATTTTGCAGGGAACTTAATTTAGCATGTCTCCAGCTGTTGGTAAAGCAATTAGCGTGTATAGTCATCGAGTACATATGGCTTTAAGAGCCAACCACTGAACAAATATGATATCGTCAACAACAAGCAAAAGACGCGTCAAAACTACTGCACTTTCCATGCACACTAATTTATGTTTCTTTTGTAAGTAGCAACCAAACAACCAATGTAAGTAGCAACCAAACAACCAATGTAAGTAGCAACCAAACAACCAATGTAAGTAGCAATGAAATGAGCTAATGTACTTATTCCGCCATCATGCTAACCTTTGTTTTGTAATTATTATGATTGCTTAAAACAAGCATTACATGCTTGAGTATGTAATCATCCATGCATTGTTCTTGTCATGATTAAAATTGAATAAAGTTTTGTTTAAACCAACCAAACAACCAATGTAAGTAGCAACCAAACAACCAATGTAAGTAGCAACCAAACAACCAATGTAAGTAGCAACCAAACAACCAATGTAAGTAGCAACCAAACAACCAATGTAAGTAGCAACCAAACAACCAATGTAAGTAGCAACCAAACAACCAATGTAAGTAGCAACCAAACAACCAAAACAATCAAAACTGTCTACTTAGCTGCCTATTTAATTCCAAAGATTACTTTCTCGCACCAAACAAATATGGTGCACGTGGTTTTCTTTTTTCAAAGATGCTACAATATGAGTTTCAATTTCATGAATCAAAAAATGGTCAATTTGGGGGATATCTGAAACTTAACAGGCAAAAAGGTTAAATAGAACATTTCTGCTTCGCCCGACCAAAGTGTTAATCAAGAATTTGTCGTAACCTTATTTTTTTGAGTTCACTGGTTTTTCAATAGCAGTTGGCCCTATGCTCATTTCAAATTCTTGATGAAGTTATTAGGCTACTACGGGGGAAAAAATGTAAAAAAATTTATTTACCTGTGAAAACCTCTCGAGGAAAGTGCGGAGCTTTTCCTGTCACGTTTCTTCGAATCAGATGCCACGAGCTTTTGAACATCATTGTGGTGTATTTCGTGCAATAGTTCGTACATTAAATGTAGGCTTCGCAGTCCCTTTTTCTCGAACTTTCCAGAAGTCTAAAACTCAATAAAATGATCCCCTACGTTTACATCTAAAACTTCGTCGTAGTTTACATTTTCAACACTACGAAGAAATAAAGAACAATATTTTTATGTCTCAACCACATACCTAATTCTGAGTCACATTATTTACGTCGAAGAAACTGTTGTTGATGTGCACAGCCGAAAAGTAAGACAACTCTTGCGTCACTAAAAAGCACCGATATGATCTGCGTTACAGTGCAAGTCTTCATTGATCAGCGAATGTAGCCGCCCATTGAATTCATTAAATGAAAATCACCCCCGTGCTTTTTTCTCCCAGAGTAGGGCCTACCACACCCCGTGTATTACGTACTCCCAGCACACACAACTGTTCCATGTCTCTATGCCTGTAGCCACAGAGAAATTAATATGCCAACTTAAACGTGTGGTAGGAAATAAAATAAAAACAAGTCGCGAAAAGCGATTTCAAAACATTAAGTCAATTTGTCGGCCTGAAACTAATGGATCAACACCGACAACCCGGGATCAGCCATCACCGAAAGTAGTGAGGCTTGGTTAGCCGAAACCCGAAGACCAAGACGGGTCGCGCTGGTCTCCGCGAAGCATGCGAACATTAGGACCGGCCGAATGTCTTTAAGTTTGTGTTCATTTTTAGAACACACATGACATGAACATACATTTTTGGATTCGAAAAGTAATCAAGAATACGATGCAGCTATTTTTGAGTCTGTCACGAAAATTTCAATTTCAAATTAAATTAGAATTGTTACAATGTTCACGAACATGTTCATTGATTCATTTCTAAACTGAAATGCAATCTCATAATCCGGACCGGGTCAAAGATTATTTGACCACTTTTTAATCAATTTGATTTAAAAATGAGTTCGCCACGGGGCGGCCTCAACTTTTTCAAAGCCGGATATGACGTCATCAAAGACATTTATAAAATTTAAAAAATTTAAACGGAGAGAGGGAAAAACAAACGTCTGTGGATGTTTTCTGGAAGAATTTACAAGCAAAGTTTCACAAACATCTGTCGGGTAGTTTTGGGGGAATCGCTGTGCATGCACACACGCGCGCACACATACACACACATACTTGTACATGCTGACTACTCGTCTCGAATCCCAGTCTGCCGAAAAACATGTAATCAAATATTGGATGAATGTAAAAACACTTTATCAGTAACAGGACAAGGTCGGGTATGTGTGACCTTCCATCCTAACAACAAGTATGCGGCATTGGGCTGGCGGAGTTGTGTGCGTGGAGCTCAGAAAAAATGCATTAAAATCATTATAGCTACCTCCGTTTGGAGCTCTCTTTCGGAGTACAAGTCGTTGTTTTAACCTCTCTAGGATTGTCAGCCACACCGCAGAACCGATTGGCTGTTTGCCAGTTTACGCAAAATGTGATAGGGCGTGGGGGGTTGACAAATAAGATGCATTCGAATCAAAAGCCTTCACCGACGTTTAACAACTGTGTTAGTAGAGCATGTCTCGCATCAACAGTTTCTGCATTGTGCTATTTGGATCTGTGTACACGTTCAGTGTCAATTTCAATGAGGATACAAACAAAACATGCTGACGCTGCTTTGTTACAGTTTAATTCACCGTTCGCTGCCAAGCTTCCTATTTTATTAATCACTTCCTGTCACAGAGATCACAATTCTGGGGTGGGAGAAGGGGTAGGAACGGAAATATGTAAAGGGGGGAGGGGGGAGGGATTCATGATAAATAGTTCATACTTGACAGAGATAAAGCAATAACTAGTGATAATCTATGCAGGTTTATTGTTTTTTACATTTAACAATCAATCAATATGAGGCTTATATCGCGCGTATTACGTGGGTACAGTTCTAAGCGCAGGGATTTTTTTTTAATGCAATTTATATCGCGCACATATTCAAGGCGCAGAGATTTATTTATGCCGTGTGAGATGGAATTTTTTTACACAATACATCACGCATTCACATCGGCCAGCAGATCGCAGCCATTTCGGCGCATATCCTACTTTTCACGGCCTATTATTCCAAGTCACACGGGTATTTTGGTGGACATTTTTATCTATGCCTATACAATTTTGCCAGGAAAGACCCTTTTGTCAATCGTGGGATCTTTAACGTGCACACCCCAATGTAGTGTACACGAAGGGACCTCGGTTTTTCGTCTCATCCGAAAGACTAGCACTTGAACCCACCACCTAGGTTAGGAAAGGGAGGAGAAAATTGCTGACGCCCTGACCCAGGGTCGAACTCGCAACCTCTCGCTTCCGAGCGCAAGTGCGTTACCACTCGGCCACCCAGTTTTGACTAAATGTTTTAACATAGACGGGGAATCGAGACGAGGGTCGTGATGTATGTGTGTGTGTGTGTAGTCTTGGTTTTTCCGTGTGGTTAGTCGAGACTATTTTGATATTGTCTCGGTGATGACTGTTTTTTTGGTGTTAATCTGTTCTTTTTATGCCGACAGCTTCACTAAATGTGTTTATATCGCTTCACGCGACTTGTTTCTGTTCTGGTTATTCGATTATTAGTTTCCTTATTTTAGTTTTTTCGGGAGTTGAATTATGATGCAATCTTGATTGTCTGTACATAATTTTGTTTATTTGTTATTGTCTTGTTCGTGTGGTAGATGGCTCCTTTAACCCTGTCCGTACACAAACACAACAGTAGGCCTAGTTACAGTACTCACCCAAACAATTTCTACTTAACACCACAAACATTGGAAGCAAACAAAATGCATTCATTGAAACTAGCAAACATATCAACAGGAAACTAAATTATCAATCAAGTCAGCTTTACCTGCTGGGGAGATGCTTTTGTCCAGTCAGTTTGTGATGCCGGATGGCAAAGTAAGCTGGGTAACACACAGATAGAACAGGAAACACACACACACACAACCAGTGACACACACACACTAATTTGGCAGTTTGATGCGAGTGGTTTTTGCAAATTTGATTTATAAATAAATCCCACTCTGCCCAACAAGCCTTCAGACTGGTGATATTCAGTATGTGTCCAGGTGGAGGTGTGTCCTGTTTCCATGAACAAATCTTACACGAGTGGGACTGGGCCTTAAAGAGAGCAAAAACGGACCTGACCAAAGACCCCCCCCCCCCCCCCCCCCCCAACCCGACCCCCTATCAATTTACCATCGATGTGATCGGCACGCAGCGGGGACAAGACCCTGTCATTTTGTGCGACCCCCCTGGACTGGCGGTCGAGGGTTCGTATCCTGGCGACTGGCAAACAGAGACCCCTTCTCCTGTTGCACGCTCTATTGAAACCATTATGTGTGAAGCGTCTCGCCTGTTCTCATTGAAGTGTACACAACATACTTGTTCCAAATCTTTTTGTTGGCTGATTTTTATCTCAGCAAAGCTGTGCGCGGTGTTTTGGCTTTGGAGGTGAGGTGGCGGACCTTTGCATGGGAGGTCGTATGTGAGTAGGGTACCTTGGGTTGTGTGGAGCGGCAACGGACTGTATAGTGCAGGTCTTTCTTTGTTCCCTTTGTTAGTAGGTACATTAAACCGTATACAGGCCTATTCGGCCGAGAGTGCGTGTGTGCCAGTGTGTGTATGTGTGCGTGCGTGTGTGTGTGTGTGTCAGTCAGTCAGTGTGTGTGTGTTTGTCTGTATGCCGGTGCGTGCGTGCGTGCGTGGGTGCGTGGGAGTCTGTCTGTCTGTCTCTGTCTGCCTCTCTAACTCTCTGTCTGCCTCTCTAACTCTCTGTCTGCCTCTCTAACTCTGTGTCTGTCTTGTCTGTCTAAGTTTGTCTGTCTCAGTGACACACACTCCCTGCCTGTCTTTCTGTCTGTCTGTCTGTCTGCCTGTCTGTTAATATGCTTCTGGCGATATGAAACACAATTAACAAACACATGAAACAACTTGAATAAACTAACAATTAAACTAGCCAAGCACCCAAAACAAAACCAACCAAATAACTAAACACACAACCACACAAAATATCAATCTAACACTGGGTGTGCAACTACTTCTGCAGACTGTATACATGGCTGTGTTGTTCCGATCCAAAGCAGTACCACTAAGAAACATTTGATAGAATCCTGAATCCCCTTCGCAAAAAAAACCACAAAACTGAATGACGTTCCAATGTGAAACTGAGGAATGTTGATGTCCTTCTTCATAGCCGCTCTTCAATCATGCATGGAGTCACCGGAGCGTTCCTTTTCTGAAACAGCGACGTCGATAGTCTATATTTCACTCTTAAACACTAAACAAAAACAAAATTGAGGACCGGCCATGAAAATGTATGTGTTTGTTTTGCATGAATGTAGTTACAGTGCTATTATAACAACCAGCTTTTAAACACTAACTGGTCACAGTGAACACCGCTCAAGGCTAGGACCGGAGGACTTTTCCGAACCTCCGCGCGGCTGATGTTACTCTCGATTCGATTAGCAGATAAGCGATAAGTAACTTGATTCGTTTCTTGAGTGTTGAGTGTTGCTCACGTCAATAAACAGCAAAGACGTTTCCAGTCTGTCGATGCTTCTTGACAGAAATGGCATATAACTGACCTGGCCTCTCAGCTTTCCTGGGCCGGGGTTGTTTGACATATATCAGTCTTTCACCACGGCCACTGCAGCTTGATGTCAGCAAGATGTGTGTGTGTGTGTGTGTGTGTGTACGCGCGTGTGTGTGTTTGTGTGTGTGTGCGTGCGTGTGGTCGTGACTGCGTGCGTGCGTGCGTGCGGCACTGTGCAGTGCCGCGGCCGCGTGTTTGCGTGCGTGCCGCGGGCGTGCGTCAGTGCGTGCGTGTGTGTGTGTGTCTATTTCTGTGTATGTGTGTCTGTCTTTTGTGTCTCTGTCTACCTGCCTGTCTTTCTGTGTGGGAAAAGGAGGCAGTCTAACTCGGCCGCAGCCGTGCTGCCGACGCTCCAAAGAACAGCCGCAGCAAGGTGACTTATCCTTGTCCAAGGGAAATAACTCTTCCCCGCTATATCAGACAAGATTTGAGTGTTATTATTCCCCTTAGAATTGCCACTGAGCAACCCGAAAGTCGAGAAATACCACAGCGGTTAAAATGCAGTTATAGTCAGCAAACTGAACGTAAACGAGTAACTTATTCGCGAGTTTTCCACTCAACTCTGAGTTTTAAGGTTGGTGTGTGGGATGTTTGTTGTTTTTCGAATGCCGGTGACCGTGTAGCGATGTGAGAATTGGCGACTGACGAGTCACTGAGTCTGTCACCTTTCCGACTCGGCCTCGTTGATCTTGTATAAACTCCACACTGAACACACACAAAACCTTCGATAGTACTGACGATCGACCTTGGGTACCTGCCATTCATTGGGTCAAATTTGTCCAGCCAACTTAAGTTTTTTATTTCAACTTAAAAAATGTGATACATCCTAAACCGTTTCCCTTCTCATTCAAGGGCTGTAACCAGTCGGTACATACGTTTTCAAAAAAATCGAATTTTGGGGTGAAATCTATTAAATGTCACCACGAATATTCTTCACATGCAAGAAACTGACATGCTTTTCGTCCTGAAATAAGTTCATTTCTTTCATTTTACAAGGAAACAACATTTCAGTCTCGACTGAGTCACATCAGTAGCAGCGATTAGCAGAGGTGCCATGACGGCCACTCCGCACTAGCGCCAAAAATGTTTTTAACCTGCCTTTTAATTTGGTTAGGGATAGGATTTAGGGGGCTGGGGGATCTGCGTGTGGGGGGAAGGCTGGTGGTGTCACTCGGATGCTGCCTGTTCTTCGGCCGCCCGGCCCCAGCCCCACTGACAAACTGGCCTCCCCTAGAAAAAGAGGATAGGCTAGGATCAAATAATTCCTATTATTAACATTTTTATTTTTGGGGGGTTGCGCTCTCTTGTTTCCGTTGCGATGATAACCTAAAAAGGTTCCTGCAATGTATCGATCCTGATCCTGATCCTGACATATCGAGTCGGGAAGCCGGGTGACACCAGTCACGTCAGTGAGACTGAGTCACCTATCTCACTTGGCTACACCGACCCGGCGTTATGTGTGGGAATACATGGGGTTAATTTTTGTTTAGCCAAACTGCATTAGATAATGATAGTAAGTTTTCAATTAAACAAACAATGCTCATGGTGACGAGCTGCGTGAGTGTGTTGGGTGGTAAGGGTGGTGGGGAGGGGCGTGTCCCGTGGATCAAGGGACCGTACTCGAATTAACAACCGCAACACAACCCAGAGGAGAAGTTGTAGCCCTTTGCAACGGAAGTGACGTAAGACATATGTTTAGCTCACGTCAGAATCACATGAAGGCGTTTGTTGTTGATCAAAGCGGAAGCAAATTCAACAACGTTACACTCGTTTAACAAGAGGATACCTGTGAATGTGTTTACAATGAAGTATCTACGATTTGCGAGTATTGTTTTACTCGGTCTGTCGGTGATCGCTGGTCAAACAGGCGGGGTAACAGGCGCTGAGAATGTAACGACAGACTCACCCGATCAGACGACAACACCCACAAAATCGCACGACACTACGCAAAACCCCGTGGTCACCTCAACTCTGACGCCAGCAGAGAGTAAGCTTGTGTTCTACCATTGTACATCACTACATGAGGTATTCAGAAAATGAAAGGAATCCAAGTTGAGAGAAAACAAGTCGCGCAAGGCGAAAATACAACATTTAGTCAAGCTCAGTCGAACTTACAGAATGAAACTGAACGTATTGCATTTTTTCCGCAAGACCGTACACTCGTAGCATCGTCTGTCCACCGCTCGTGGCAAAGGCAGTGAAATTAACAATCCAGAAAAGCGCGGTAGCGGTTGCGCTGAGGAGGATAGCACGCTTTTCTATATATATGTATATGTCTATTCTTTTTAACTCTCTGAACGTGTTTTTTAATCCAAACATATCATATCTATATATGTTTTTGGAATCAGGAACGGACAAGGAATAAGATGAAATTGTTTTTAGATCGATTTCGGAAATTTAATTTTAATCATAATTTTTATATTTTTAATTTTCAAAGCTTGTTTTTAATACGAATATAACATATTTATATGTTTTTGGAATCAGAAAATGATGAAGAATACGATAAACGTAATTTTGGATCGTTTTTAAAACAAAATAATTTAATTACAATTTTCAGATTTTTAATGACCAAAGTCATTAATTATTTTTTAAGCCTCCAAGCTGAAATGCAATAAAAAAAAGTCCGGCCTTCGTCGAAGATTGCTTGGCCAACATTTCAATCAATTTCATTGAAAAATGAAGGTGTGACAGTGCCGCCTCAACTTTTACAAAATGCCGGATATGACGTCATCAAAGACATTTATCGAAAAAATGAAAAAAACGTCTGGGGATATCATACCCAAGAACTCTAATGAAAAATTTCATGAAGATCGGTCCACTAGTTTACTCTGAATCGCTCTACACACACACACACACACACACACACACACACACACACACACACACAGACACACACACACACATACACCATGACCCTCGTCTCAATTCCCCCCTCTTTGTTAAAACATTTAGTCAAAACTTGACTAAATGTAAAAAGGAGAACCAAAGACGTACAGAGAGACGTAAACAAAGAAAGGAAGACTACAGAGAGAAAGTCATCACACTCATGACTAGTGTGTGTGTGAACAAACATGCAGTGTTCGATAAATTTGACAAGTTATTGCCTTTTTTTCCTTTTATTTTTAACATAGTCTTCAAGATGCTTTACTTCTCATTTTCAATGACACTTAATTTTTCTCAGGCATCTATCTTCCGTCACTGATGCATATTTTTTTGCTCTGTCTACAATCTTTTTTCTTTTTTTTTTCTTTAGCAAGTTTAGGCTAATCTTTCAACCTTTTTTTTCCCTTCTTAACTCTCCTTTTTTCCGTTTTTTTCCCCTATTTTGTTTTATTCCAAAGCGTTTCGGTGATCAAAGATAGCCACAACAAAGCTCATACGTCACTGAATCTATTCAGAGTAAGCCATAACTGAATTCGTCCGGGAACGGCCAAGCAGCGTGAATCAGGAGTCACGACTGAGGCTAGAAGCAGCATTTATCAACAAAATGCAGTACATTAATCAATTAACATGGGGAGTGGGGGTCCCTGAGCCTGGGGGCTCTGTAACCAACTCATCGGTTCTCCAGCCACAGCCTATTCACAAAAGTTATGTTCAGCAGAAAATGTAACTGTAATTTGAAACAAGTCGCGAAAGGCGAAATTACTACATTTATGATTTAGTCAAGCTGTGGAACTCACAGAATGAAACTGAACGTAGTCCGCCGCGAGTGCAAAAGGCAGTGAAAGTGACGAGCCTGTTTGGCGCGGTAGCGGTTGCGCTGTGCTTCATAGCACGCTTTACTGTACCTCTCTTCGTTTAAACTTTCTGAGCGTGTTTTTAATCCAAACATATCATATACAGTAGTACCTGCCATATCCGGTCACCCATTAGTCATTGCAAAGGTGACCGCAAATATCAGGTGGCCGTTCATTACAGGCCCCCTCCTCCTCCAAAAAAAACCAAAAAACACGATCAAGTTTTCATGAAGAAAAGAAAGCGATCATCCACGAGCCGCCGATTCATTGTCTCTGTTAGTTTTGCTTTCGTTTATACATCTTAATTATTTGCGTGTTTAACTCGATCGTCTTGGCTAAGCTATTGTTTCGTATGTTTCTATGTGTGTTGTTTGGATTATTATATATGTATTTGAGTGTCAGATAAACAAGTGTTTCAAACTCACATCAGCTGTGATCGATCCGGAAGTGACTGCCGTAAATGTACATGTATGCGCATGTCTGTATTTACAGTTTGCGCATGCGTAAGTATTCATGTCGTCTGCTCATGCTGTGCCGTCTGTGCACACAACACACACACACACACACACACACACACACCACAGGCGCTCGCCCGCGAAAGTGACAAGTGGCCGTTAAGTGGCCGCTCCTGTCGAGTAAGAGGGGCACCTTAGGGCAAAAATCAGTGACCGTTGACCGCGTCAGACAGGTTAACGGCCATTAAGAGTCAATTATAGAAGGAAAACTCATTAGTCATGGGAAAGCTGGCCGCTCCGGGTAGGTTCACGCCCACGAAAGGGCCGGAAATGGAAGGGACTACTGTAGTATGTTTTTGGAATCAGGAACCGACAAGGAATAAGATGAACGTGTTTTTAAATTGATTTCGAACATTTAATTTTGATCATAATTTTTATTTTTTTAATTTTCAGAGCTTGGTTTTAATTCAAATATAACATATTTATATATTTTTTGAATCAGAAAATGATGAAGAATAAGATGAACGTAAATTTGGATCGTTTTATTTTTTTTTACAATTTTCAGATTTTTAATGACCAAAGTCATAAATTAATTTTTAAGCCACCAAGCTGAAATGCAATACCGAAGTCCGGCCTTTGTCGAAGATTGCTTGGCCAAAATTTCAATCAATTTGATTGAAAAATGAGGGTGTGACAGTGCCGCCTCAACTTTTACAAAAAGCCGGATATGACGTCATCAAAGACATTTATCGAAAAAAATAAAAAAATATCCGGGGATATCATTCCCAGGAACTCTCATGTCAAATTTCATAAAGATCGGTCCAGTAGTTTAGTCTGAATCGCTCTACACACACACACAGACAGACACACACACACACACACATACACCACGACCCTCGTCTCAATTCCCCCTCTATGTTAAAACATTTAGTCAAAACTTGACTAAATGTAAAAAAGAAAAGTGACTGGCTGGGACTATAGACATAGATCTATAAATTAGTTCCCTGCTGGGACATTGAGTGGGTTTTTTTCATTTCAATTACCCTTTTGACATTCTACACTTGCAGTGTGTGCCCAGTTCAGCAATGGAACCTGCGACCAGTGCCTTGGGGTTGCTGGGGCTAAGGTAAGCACAACATTCATTCAAATGTGTATGAAAAACAGAAACTGTCAAACTAATATGATAAGTACTGTCAACTTTTTACTTATATTTTATGTGGCAGTGTTGTTGCCAGGCCTCGTTTTCTGCGGTCTCTGACGCATTCCTTTCTGATTTGACGCATTGGACCTCGCCTTGTCCGGTCGATGGACCGATAGTTTTTACGTTTTGGTGGCCAACTGACCGATACATATTCGTACAAGGCAGACAAGGGAGTGGAATGGAATGGGAGTTGCAAAGTCGGAAAACAAACCCCGATCGAAATGCTCATGTTCGCTACGAGTGAAAATGCACTCGGTGCCGGTACATGTACTACTTGTCTCCGAAAAACCCCGAAAACCTCTGAAAAACCCCCAAAACCTCATCAGAAATTAAGAAAATTTGTCCTTAGATCGTGTTTTGTTACATAATTGTTTGCAATCATGACTTATATTTGCAACTTTCACCGTTCATGGCTTTATTTTCGTGTTTGTGCGAGGATTTACGAAGGAGCGGAAGCACTAATCACATGACGTCATCAATACTTGTGCTTTCGAGTAACAAGAGTTACCTCCCTTGCATTGAAATTGTAACATCGATTTCGTTGAAAATCCGGCTCTCAACACAAATATAAGGGTGCATGTAGCATGAATCAGGCTTACTTTTCACAGGTATGTCCAATACTTCACTTTGAAGATAGTTTAGTTAGTCTAGTTGGGGTTTTCGGGGTTTTCAGAGGTTTTCGGACACAAGTAGTACTCCTCGGTGCTGAGTCCGTGTTTGTCGTCATTGACACTTGAGGCTGCGTTTACGAAAATACCCGATCCAGCCGGTGTACCTATTTACCGAAAACGGCGCAAACAGCGAAAACTTCATCAATATAATACTACGGCATAATAATGCGAAGATCAGGCAGGATCCCTACATTCGCACACCGGGCACTGTATTGAAAAGGGTGTGTCAGGCTCTTTCTCCTCGCAAAGTTTATGAACAATTAAAACTAGGAAGCGACATCAAAGCAATGCCAAAGGACTTGAAACAGGTTCAGAATAAGAAGGATAGGCAAAAACGCAATAGCCTGAAAATGTTGCCAAAAAAAAGTTGCAACAAAGTTGTAAAAAAAACAATTGGAACAAAGGTGCAAACAAACTTGCAAAAAAGTTACAAACACATATAATCTAATAATTGTTTCGCTATTTTCGTGGTTTTCGGTAAGTAGGTCGACTCGATCCAGCCAAAGGGACACTACTCTGTTAGACGATTTTTGCGATAAACATGCCGCCGAAAACAGTAGCAGCATTCAATTTCAAACAGACTCAAGCCAAAACACCGCTTGAAAATGAAATGAGAGAGGAGGAACCGGAGAATCAGATAATAAAGTGTTATCATTGTTCAATGGCTTTATTGTCATTTTTGTGTAAAACGATAGGTTTAACTCCGGACTGTAAGTTATTTTGCATTGCATGTATCAAAGGTATTGCGGTACAATTTGGACCTATTGTTTTTTTAAAGCCAGGACATTTGGACCTTTTTTTTTAGGGAGGTCCAAATGACCTATTGTCTTCTTAGGCTGGCAACAACACTGATGTGGTTATAGATTTTCATGCTTGTAATGTAAGGCACAAAAAAAAAATAGTCTGTTTTCGGTATCCCGACCGACCCTATTATTTCGCGCGACCCAAGACTTTTTTTGGCATTTGGGGAGAAAAAAAAAGTCTTTGTTTTTTGGCAAAATAACTTAAAAATATGTATTTTTGGGGGGGGAAAAACCCCAAATAAAACAAAAATCCTGACCTACCGACCCTATTTTTGTGTGCCTATGTTACCGTAAACAGACTATTTTTGGGGGGGGCCTAAACATGATGCAATGAATTGTCTTGCTTTTAAGTAAAACACGAAATAGGATGTTTTCAATTTCATCATAATTATAAGGTAGTCAATACGTCATATATATTTATATATAGTCGTGATATAGATCTACTTTTTATGATTACCTAAACATTGAATTTAGAATTTTTGATTGCATACATTAATTTGGTGTTGAGATTCAATCTTTGCTGTTGTTGATTGAAGTCGTCTTCAGCAAGGCAGTACTGTTGACCTTGTGCTCATAAAGAGTCACATGATTTGTATGAAATACTTCTGCGCTGACTGTAATAATATAATATATATGACTGTGCAGTGTCTTTGGTGTAACTCAGACAAGAGCTGCCAGCTTTACCCGTATAAAAAAGTTCTGCCACCCAAGGGCATGTGTGCCCTGGACGAAGCTCGCTGGGGGGTGTGCTGGTGTGAGTATTGTCCTCAGTCAACTTGTATTGCAGTACTGCGTCATATGATATGTTCGTGGCATCATTGTCCTCTCTCTTCGCTTCGGCCAAGCCTCGGTCTAAGTCAGTCAGGGCTAGCCGAGATTCTCTTTCTGTGTCAGTCTCTCTCGAGTGTATGTGCATGCACGTATAAGTGTTTGTGTATGTGTGTCATGCGTGCGCATCGTGTGTGTGTGTGTGTGCGCTTGTCTTTTTGTAGTTATTTGTGTATGTGTCTGTTTGTTCTTTATCACTCTGTCTCTGGCTCTCTTTCTTTCCAATGACACAGCCTATGTGCCAGCTAGTGTGTATGTGTAGCAGTATGATACAGCACTCCTGGGTCAATGCGACCCGGGTTTTTCGTATACATGTGTAAGTGAGTACTTATGTATTTGGTTGTACATGTATCTGAGTGGGGGATGTTTTCTCCCTTTTTGATAACCTAAAAAAGCGAGACTGCGGAAATAGTACGTCACAAGCAAGGGAGGTCACCCGGGTACGACGAAAATACAGTTTAACGACCTCTCTGCTTAGAGCAATTTGGGTCAAAGATATCAGAGCCGAAGCTCTACGATGTGTGCCTGGGTGAAGATGAGCAACAAAAAAAACAAAAAACAAAAAAAAAAAAAAAACTTTTACTTTCCGTAATGGAAATGCTGGAAGAACAGGATTTAAAATCAATTCCTTGCAGGAGATACACGATTGTAGAGATTTATTCTTTCATTCCGAGGCAGAAATGCTTTTGTATTCAAGAAACGTGGAACGTTGCTATTCCGGAAGGGAATTGATTTGTGAAAAGTGGCATCCGACTGATCATGGCAAAGGAGTGAGTGTCAGACCAAGGAGGGTCGTGGTGGAGAAGCCGAGGCACCCTCTACGTACTTGTGGATTCGGCGGCTAGTCAACTGGCGAAAAGCAAACCCGGTCCTCCCTAGGACCTATACTGGCCGGTTAAAAACATATGTACAGGGCTGCGACTTTATGTCGGTTTATTCATCAACGCCTTTATGGCACCCTCTGTCTACAGAGGCATGGGAAGGGGATCAGGTGAGGAGGCCAGAGATGTGTCTCTGTAACCCCCTCTGGGGTGGGGGTGAGAAAAAGAGGATAGGCTATTTACACTGTCATGCACAGTCGTTCGCATACTCTCGCACAGCTACAAAGGCCACCCTCCTCCTCCCAAAAGAGACGGACGTCTCAGATATGGTAGGCAGAGGCTGGCTGTCTAATCTAATATATACACCTAAGGTGACACATGGAGTATATGAATGTAACGTGGCATTAACTATAAGCCTAGCGCACGGGACACACGCGACCTCGGCCCCGCCGGCGGAAACACGGCAGGTGGGCGAGTGCAGCGAAGGAAATGATTTGTTCATAATAAAAATAATAGTAATAACAATGATAATAATAATAGTAAATAATTAAAGAGTAAGGGATAACTTACAAGTGCACGGGCCACACGCGATTTCGGCCCCGTCGGCGGAAAACACGGCAGGTGGGCAGGTGCAGCGAAGGGTTCCGAAAGGGAAGGAATTGCATGGAGCACGTGGTCAGACTCACAGCTCATGCAAAACGAGCACTCACCAGAAACAGGATCCTAATGGCCACCTTTTTCGACATCAGGCGCGCCTTTGACACAGTATGGCATGGGAAGCTTTTGGACAAACTTGCGAAGCTGGGCTTATCAGGCAGAATACTGGGCTTCGTCCAGGAATTCCTCAGAGACAGGACCCTGGCGGTCAGGGTCGGACAGTCTGTCTCTAAGTCTCACTCCATTGATATGGGCGTACCTCAGGGGAGCATCATTGCCCCCATCCTCTTCAGCTTGATGCTTCACGATATTGGTCAGATTGGCCTGGAAGGAGGAACAATGTCTCTGTACGCAGATGACCTAGCCTTCTGGATGGAACCAGTCAGACACCACATGACTGAGCAGAACAGACTCAAGTATCAAGCGCAAATTGACAAGATCGCAAAGTATATGCTTGCAAACGGCTTTGAACTCTCACACGAGAAGACAGTGTTCCTGGTGTTCACAAGAAGAAGGGGGCTCAAAGCCCAGTACCACCTGACCCTAAACGGAATGCCAATCAAACCAAGCAAGACTGCAAAGTTTCTTGGGGTCACGATCTCTGATGATCTGATCTGGCAACAACACATCGACTCTCTAATTCTCAAAGCCCGACGATCAGTCAACCTGATCAAGGTTCTAAAATCTCAGACCTGGGCAGCTGGTAAAGCCCTTGTGCACCTGGTAAAGGCGCTGGTCCGCTCCAGACTAACATACGGACAAGAAGCCTACTTCAGCATGCCACAAAGCCTCTGGAACAAACTGGAACGCCTGGAGCTCTCAGCCTTAAAACTGGCTCTGGGCGTTCCAAAAGGGGCCATAAACTGTCTCGCCTATCAGGAAGCAGGCATGATCCCCCTGAAGGAAGAATGTCACCTCCGCTGCGCTCAGTTCGTTGCTCGAGCATCGGCTGTACCCAACACTGTACAGAAAGTGTTCACGGCAACCTTCCATCCGACACAAACCTCCTGGCACGAGACCTGAAAAGAAAAGAAAACATGCTTGGCGGAGCGGTACGAAACCCTCCACGACCATACCATAGATGTACTGACCCAGTGCCAAATTGACCAGACACGAATGGCTGAGCTGCCAACCAATCCGTACCCATCATGGCTGATCGAAAAGCCACAGATCAGCCACACGTATGGCGACGCAGTTTCCAAAAAGGAGAACCCACTCCTCCTAGCGACCATGGCCAAGGAGATTCTGGACGGCAGGCTCCGCAACTACCTCAAAGTCTACACGGACGGCTCTGTCCTGGACAACGGCGAGGTGGGTTGTGCTTTTGCGATCCCAGAGTTCAACTTGGTGCGAAAATATAAACTAAACGAGGGGGTCAGTATCTTCACGGCGGAGATGTATGCCATTCTCATGGCCTGCTCCCACGTGAACGACAACATGGCCATACCCATGGGAGTGGCAATCCTCTCAGACTCGAAATCCTCCTTGCAAGCGCTGGCAAGCGAGACAGGCAACAGACCAGAACTCCGCATGGAAATCCAGGCTCTATGTCACCAAATTATGGTTCGGGGCACCGACCTCGTTCTCATGTGGTTACCATCCCACACAGGCATCAGGGGCAATGACCTGGCTGACAGGGCAGCAAAAGCCGCGGCCCTCTCCGAGGGCCCGGTCCTAGACCTGAAATATTCGGTCACAGAAGCGAAAGGCAAACTGGCTAAGGCTGTGAGAAAAGGGTATGGCGAGACCCTCAAGGAAAGATGCACAAAGCACGGATGGCTAGCGCTGCCTCCGGACAGAAAGGGCCACCATCACCCGTTCCCCCTGAAGGAGATGCAGTTGCTCCGGCGCATTCGCACCGTGAGCTCCTACTACTCCTTCACCTTCCCCCGCTGCGAATGTGGAATGGCCCTAGACTTCCACCACCTCTTCGCAGGTTGCCAACCTCTGACCCCGGAGATGGCAACACTCTCCCAGTACAGGACTTCCCACGGAGTAAGTCTACACGACTTCCTCCGACCTCATCAGTCCCTCGGCCTGATACCGATGAGAACCTTGACCCGTTCCATCCTGAAATCGTCTGTTGCCAAATGGTTCTGAGGATGCTGGAGATGCAGGCCCAGCCAGAACCAGTTCAGACTTTCGAAGGATACCCCCAAACACCCCATCCTGTCAGGCCCACCCCCATTCCTGAAATCGTCTGTGGCCAAATGGCTCTGAGGTTGCTGGAGGCATAGGCCCAGCCAGATCCAGTTCAGACCTTAGAAGGACCTCCCCCCAATCCTCCCTCCTGCTGCCAACCGTCGAAAGGACAAGGAACCCAGAGGTCTGTTGGTAGAGCCTTGGCCCTGGAAAGGACAGGGTTCCCGACCCTCTATCTTGCACAGGCCGGTCGAGCCTAGCCTCTGGACAGGCACGGAACCTGGCAACCTGCCAGTTGAGCCGTGTCCGTGGAAGGGGGAAGGTTCCCGGACCTGTGCCCCATGTTTTTTTTTTGTTTTTTTTTTTTTTTTTTATGTGGGTGTGGGTAAGTACCACAACCACTTAAGGTGTTACGAGTGTGTTTGAGTTGCGGTTCTTGCTCATGTTTATACTCACTGAGTTACTTCCCTTGGATCTGGATCTAGATCTGGATCTGAATAACCCGCCTGGGTTGGTGGTTTGCGGGTGCGAATGCGTATACGCACGGTTCAGTGTGCTTTCGCGAAAGGGTGTGTCATATGCACGGCTAGAACTAAGATACTTCTTGATTTCAGTAAATAGTTTCATTACATGTCAACTAGTTCGTTTTTAAATGATTTTTTAGAGATCGCCAAATGGTATTGTGTGAATAACATCATTCGATCGATTGTACGCACGGCGCCGTGCTTCTAGTAGCTCAGTCCATTCCTTCTTTCCGGTGTGGAAACAGACGTGTTTCTGGCGAAAGAATTCGCGTTTTCAACTCGCCATATCTTCATATTCATTCGGACTAGAACAACGAAATATAAATTTCTTGTAAAAAAAAATCCCGAGCCTTGCGACTCTGGTAGTCATTTTCTTACGCGAAGCGGCCTTTGGTAGGTACGACAGTTTTAGTCACCCAAGTATATATCTAAAACGCACGTGGACGAGTTTTCAATGGCGTATTTGAAGTCTGTGAATGTTGTGATTACAAATCATTTCGGGGCACCCCTCAGTCTATACGTACAGACAAACAAATTGCATGGAACGAAATTTGAGAGGCTGGACTGTAAGTTGTTGTTTTGACTTCTACAAATCTCGCAGGTCTTTTATGCAAAACAGACTCAAAATTGCATTTTTCACGCAAGTGTAGATGACGAGACTATCGAAGGAATGGAATACACTTGCCTACAGATATAATAGACAGATACTTATATCTATGACTTACCCTAGCCCATATGTTAGAATAAAGAACATACTTTGCTCTTTTGAATGATGTATGATTTGGCACTGTACACAGGATTTTAGACCTGCCCCCGAAGTGATTTTTCCATAAACCCGTCAAAAAGCTCACTCTGTTTTGGCCGTAAAAAGCGCCCAAATGAAGTCAATTTCTAACCTGTGTCGTGTGTTCGAAGGAGTACATCTCAGCGATGCCATTGCCTTGCAACCTCAAAGAAATATATTTTAATAACCCGCTAAATGAACGTTTTTTTTAGTGTGAAATAAAAGCCGGAGATTTGCTTCGTTTCTTTGCTGCGACACAAAACCAAAACCAACTATAGATCTGCGGTGACATTATGAGTTCGTTTTCGACATTGCAGTGAAGTTGCGTGGATCTTCGACGATTCCCGTTCGGTTTAATGTGGATAGAGCTTTGATTGAATGTAACTGCTTTGAAAAGTTACAACATGAGTCCTTGGGATCGATGTTTTTCGGTAAACTTCTTCGTATCCTTGACTTTACTTTTGACTTGAACAGATCCAGATCGGCTGGGGCTGTTAATCACCTACACAGATCTATATGAAGTTGACTCGACACGGCGAACCGCCGAATCCGTGCCCTCTCGACGGTCCTACCCCCAAATCCCTTACCAGCCTCAGACCCCACCTCACCATTCTAACCTCACTGGCGCACTATGTGTGATTATCCCTTCCTCATGTGTGTGTGTGTGTGTGTGTGTGTTGTTTGTTGTGTGAGTGCGTGCCGGCGGGCGGGCGTGTGTGTGCCCGTGTGTCTTTGTGTCTGTGCATGTCGTCTTGAGTGCGAGAAAGCGAAGTTTTGAGAAATAGTGACAGATAAATAGTTTAAGAAAGGAATCTACTAAGTGAGAGTGGGTGTCCATTACGGCATTGCGAAGCTTTGTTTGTCTGTTTGTTTATGTGTTCGCCGTGTGTGTGTGTGTGTATGTGTGTCACAGTTAATATGTGTCCATTTGGTGCGTTTGGCTTCATAGTTCCTTCATACGAGTAACTTTGTTACTTTGTTAACAGTTCATTATTCGGACACAGATTAACAAGTTATAGAATGTTCGTGTAGAACAGACACTTAGCCACAAAAAACACCTGGTTTTGAAATGAATTATTACCTCGATTCCGTTCAAAGGAGCTTTCCCCAAACACCTTTTTAACAATCCAATTGATCTATGAAGATATGGGTCCATGCGACCCCGAGGCAGAGGATGCCTGTTTGCGGACAGGGGGAAATTGAGAAGGGGGGGAGGACCGATACTATAAACCCCAACCTGTGTACACATTGCTAACAGGAACCTGTGCACAAAATGTGTAATGTATCTCACGACAGATTATTTTTTCGGGGAGGGGGGGGGGGGGGGCGCATTCTTATCAGTGATTAGCCTAAGTCGCTTCGCGTCCTCAATTTAGACTTTTGAATTCAAAGTACACCCCTTTTACAAAGTAACTGATTCACCCATGTGTGTCGTGTGTATGTGCGTGTGTCTGTGTGCTTGTCTGTGTGTTTGTGTGATTGTAGTGCGATTCAGAGACACCTACTGGACAGATCTTCATGAAACTCTGTCTCCAGTTGGAAATGTCCTCCCTGTTGTGGATGGTAGGAGCGGGGTTTTGGACAAGGGGGACATTTCCAACTTGAGACGAAGTTTGAGGTAACGTGATGCATTATAACTGAAATACACAATTAGTAGTGCCCCAATATGCAAGTGTGTTCGTATCATCAACTGATAAAAAGTGTGTCCGTAGATTTTGGTTACGCGTCGCAGTGTTAGCTGTGTACGACCTCCCACAGTCCAATGCCGCGAATTGTTGTTACAGCCCCTGACTTTTTTATGTACGGAATCCGGTAGTCTTTTTGTTGTTGTTAAATAATTATATTGCCAAACGTTATGACATTTTGGGATAATTGAACGAGTTTCAATACACATTTGCTGAGCACCTGTGTACTAAAAGGAAATGTCGTTTGTTTTTATCAAAACTCAAAACTAATTTTCAATGTTTATTCGTGCAAACCGTCACACAAACATGCGTGCCTCTATGAGTATGCGTGTGGCTGCTTTCGTAGTTCAGGCTAGATTACAAGTCAGCTGTGTTAGGGTGCAAGCCTTTTGATAATTTACCCCACACCAAATCCCCCCGCCCCCCCCCCCCCCCCCCCCCACCCCCACACACCCCGATACCTGTCAAATTCCCTCAAAATGCAAGAACAATTCCGTTACCTTAGATCATCAACAGAAAATAATCCTCCGGATCCTAAAGATCAGGACGAAAACATAGCGAAACACTTTAGATATCAGATACCGACTTTATGTAATGCGCTTCAAAATCATATTTGAGAGAGAGAAAGAGAGAGAGAGAGAGAGAGAGAGAGAGAGAGAGAGAGAGAGAGAGAGAGAGAGAGAGAGAGAGAGTATGCATGTATTCCAATTGTAAATAGTCAGAAATATAGTTATTGACTGTGTACTTATTCTTATCGCTATGAGGGGTTGGTTTGCTTGTGTGTGTGTGTGTGTGTGTGTGTGTGTGTGTGTGTGTGTGTGTGTGTGTGTGTGTATGTGTGTGTGTGTTTGTGATTACTGGGGTGGGCGGGTGGTGGAGGGGGGGGGTGGTATTGGATCTGGGGGAGGGAAGGGGGGGGGGGGGGTGGCAGGGGGTATCGGTGCACTAAAGGCACCAAGTGTTTGGGTGTATGTGTTTGTATTGCGATTCAGAGAAAACTACTATACAGATTTTTATGAAACTCTGCACACAGTACCCACACTTCTCCCTACCACCTGACCTACTGGGCTCCCAAATAAATGTTTTTATCAATTTTTGTCAGTCAAGATATTGTGGAGTAAGCAATAAGAAAACACCTTTTGGTTTTCTTAGGTATTGCAACGGTATATAGTGAAGTTAGCTGTGTTCAAATTTGTTTATGATCTGTCGAGCCAATTTTGTGTTACAACGTTTTTGAGTGATAATTGTATGTGTACGCTCTCGCCAATCCTGGATAATTTTCGGCATGCACATTGATAAGTACCGTATTATAATAAAGTGATACTCTCCATTCTTTTATCTACACAAAGTAATGTTTTATTTATCTTTTCTAAAGATAAAAATGTCAGTTAGGATGACGTTACGAATTACAGTGTTTTCTGTAAGGTCATATGTGTCCACCCGGTACCCCCCAAAACTGACAAAACTCTTATAAAAAAAAAATTAATAAGAAAACAAAGTTTTTTGTCTGTCTGCAGTTGTGGACATATAGCTTAGAGAAACATGTGCTCAAAATGTGTAATGGATTTCACGTGCGACTTTTTGTTCTTTCTTGTGTTGAGGTGGGGGGGGGGGGGGGGGGGGAGGGTGGGCGTATGCCCCTTGATCAGTCTCGGGCGCTCTGCGACCTCGATTTACACTCTTGAATTCTAAAAACACCCCCCTTACAAACTAACTGATCTACCCTGGTGTATATATATATGTGTGTGTGTGTGTGTGTGTGTGTGTGTGTATGTGTGTGTGTGTGTGTGTCTGTGTGTGTGTGTGTGTGTGTCTGTGTGTGTGTGTGTGGTGTGCGATTCATAGAAATTTACTGGATAGATCTTCTTGAAACTTTGCACACAAATGTTCCGACCCCCAACCCTTCACCCTGATTCAAACTCATGTATCACAAGTCCAGCGCTCTACCAACTGACCAACAGCACTCCCAAATTATTTCTTTTTTTTATCATTTTTGTCAGTCAAGATATGGGGGTGGGGTTGGTACGGGAATAATTGTGAAGCAGACAATACGACAACAACTTATTTTGTTTACAGGTATTGTATCTGTCTACAGTGAACTTAGCTGTGTTCAAGTTTAGTTATGTTCTGACGAGCGAATTTTTTTTAAATACGTTTTTACTACTAAAGGAGTGATATTTTTATGTCTACGCCCTCGAGAAACCTCGATAATTTTCTGAAAATGCACGTTGATAAGTACCGTTTTATGATAAAGTTATACTCTCCATTCATTTATCTACACAAACTAATGTTTCATTTATTATTTGTAGAGCTAAATATGTCAGTTGGGATCATGTTAAGAATCGCAGTGTTTTTCGCAAAATCGTACTTGACAACCCCCAGTAAAAATATTTTAACAAAAAGTTAATACGTCAACCTCTTTTTTTCTTTGCACAGATGTGTCCATATTGCTTAGAGGAACCTGTGCACAAAATGTGTAATGTTTCTTTCACGCGATTTGAACACACAAGTAACCCCTTAAGAATCGCAGTGTTTTTCGCAAAATCGTACTTGACAACCCCCGGTAAAAAAATTCTAAAAAAAAAATTAATACGTCGACCCCCTTTTTTCTTTGCACAGATGTGTCCATATTGCTTAGAGGAACCTGTGCACAAAATGTGTAATGTTTCTCACACGCGAATTTTTTTTAAATACGTTTTTACTACTAAAGGAGTGATAATTTTATGTGTACGCCCTCGATAAACCTCGATCATTTTCTGAAAATGCACGTTGATAAGTACCGTTTTATGATAAAGTTATACTCTCCATTCATTTATATACACAAACTAATGTCTCATTTATTATTTGTAGAGCTAAATATGTCAGTTGGGATCATGTTAAAAATCGCAGTGTTTTTCGCAAAATCGTACTTGACAACCCCCAGTAAAAAAATTCTAAAAAAAAAGTTAATACGTCGACCCCCTTTTTTCTTTGCACAGATGTGTCCATATTGCTTAGAGGAACCTGTGCACAAAATGTGTAATGTTTCTGACGAGCGATTTGAACACACAAGTAACCCCTTAAGGTTCCCCATATTAAACTATGTGTATCTTTTTTTTTTTTTTTTTTTTTTTTTTTTTTTTTTTTCTCCCTCGTACCACAACCATCTAAGGTTCCCCATATTAAACTATGTGTATCTATGTTTATATCAATAGTAAATGTCTATGTGTTTATTGTTAGTAAATGTTCTACGTTACATGTATTATGAGTGTATCTTAGGTCTACATATTAATCTAGCTGGATGATCTCGGCATAGCACATCTTACTTCATTAAGCTACAAACTATTTGCTATTACTATTATTATTATTATTATTATTATCACCCGGGTACTCCTGCTACTTTGATATATATATTTAATTATAAAGTGTAACAGCACAAAATGATGAACTTTCCAACTTTCCAATGTTTTCATCATGTTCTTTTTTTATTTTTTTATTCTAACTTTCCCAAAACATTTCACTTCAGTTTCTCTGGCATGCGTACATTTTGTGTATGTTATGTTTTCAGTGAACTTTGAGGCGCTGATCATCGGAGTGAGCGTGACAGGCGGCATCATCATCCTGGCCGTCACCATCTGTATCTGTCGCTGCTGCTGTTGCGGTGGCAAGAACAAGCGCAAGTGAGTGATCGGATGGACAGTTTACATACATATGTCATGGGTAAAAAAAAAAGTGCAGTGTTGTTCCCAGGCCTCGGTCTTCAGTCATTTACGCATACTGTTTTGATCTGACTCATGCTTCTGATCCCAGGCCGGTCGAATGTCCGAAGATTTAATACATGGGATGTCTTTTGACACAACAATTTTGTGTGGCCAGGACATTTTGTCCCATATATATTTTGAATCCAGGACCAACTGACCTATTGTCCTCGGTCTGTGAACAACTCTGACGGTGAACTCTACAAGGAAAAACAAACTTTCAGTGGCATACTTATACTTTATAGAAGTAACACTTTTTCAAAATTTGAGGCATGTACTTTTTCTGTTTTGGGTAGGCTGTTGGTGCTGTGGCTGTGATCAGAGTGTGTCCATCAACAACATGTGCATTTCATTTTCATGACTTTATCCCATTGCTCGGAAATTGGGGCCACTTTCTCCCAGTCAACAGGTAGCAGCAACAAGAGTCGTGCTACCCATGTGTGTGCTTGTTTAGAGCTATGTAATTAGCCACCTGCACTTCTGGCAGAATAGCCAAGGTCTTTTACGTTCCACATTGTTGACATAGGAGTGGGACGTGGATTCAATCTCTGAGTCTGAACATGAAGTTGACCCGTCTCTGTCCCACCCTGGATTTGAGCCAAGGATCACAAGTCCAGTGATGTACCATCTGAGCTACCACTACCAGGCCCCCAACATAATTATTCACACCGGTGTGTGCAATGCCCCTGCTAAACTATGTGCAATCGCAGTTGTTGCAGCATGACGTGACACGGTTCAATGCTTTACGCAGGTACGACAAGGACGACGCTCGCTACGACGCCCAGAAGATGGAACGCAAAGCCAAGTCTGATGACCGCAAGTCGGAGAGGAAGGAGAGGCTGGACGAGATCAGGCGGAAATACGGTCAGTGGTTAATTAACGTCTGGTGTATTAATCAGTTGAAATCAGCCTGTAGTTGATGGTTCGGCAGAGTGGCAAGTGTGTTGGGTCTCTTCAGGCTTCAGTGTTAACCAGATGTGCTCAAATCATGTTTAATGCCCTTCAGACCAAAGCCAGAATGTGTTGCTATTTTCATTTTTACAGGAGGGGGGAGGGGGTGTTGCAAATATGATGCTCCTATTATTGTCAGTTTTTTTCATGGAGACAAGCCCACATGGAGAGGGGAGTATCTCATGTTCTGACAGAAAATTATGACAGCTGTAGCTAAGTTTTTCACATCCTTATCAAGGTTGCTTTTATTGGTTACACCAAAATCTCCAGCTGGTAGTTGGGTATTAATCCACTGTGGCAGTATTTTTTTTGTTTTTGCGGGGGGGGGGGGGGTAACGACTTCACAATGGTAGTATTGATTTGGTTATGAATTGAGATCAGCAGTGGTGTTTCTTATTATGAATTCTCATTGACAGTATTGTTTGTTGTGTGCAGGTCTGATGAAGGACGAGCCATACCAGCGTTTTGACGCCTGAGAAGATGGCGGCCGCTTGATCTCTGACTTCACGTGGCTTCCCTCCTCTCCGCTGGCATGCTTCCCCTCCCGTCGGCTTCTGTGGCAGGGAGCACAACAACATCCCTCGTCTTTTACTTCATGGTGCCTGTCAGAGAGGATTAATTGTAATGCTTCACTTAAACAGCCATATTGGATATTTACAGAAGAATGAAATTTGAATGCTGTCTTTAATTTTTGAGTCACTTGAGAAAAAGTGACTCTATGTAATCGGTCAGTGTTAGTCTGTCCGGCCGGCCGTCCGGCCGGCCGGCCGTCCGTAGACACCACCTTAACGTTGGACTTTTCTCGGAAACTATCAAAGCGATCGGGCTCATATTTTGTTTAGTCGTGACCTCCAATGACCTCTACACTTTAACGATGGTTTCGTTGACCTTTGACCTTTTTCAAGGTCACAGGTCAGCGTCAAAGGAAAAATTAGACATTTTATATCTTTTCTCGGAAACTATCAAAGCGATCGGGCTCATATTTTGTTTAGTCGTGACCTCCAATGACCTCTACACTTTAACGATGGTTTCGTTGACCTTTGACCTTTTTCAAGGTCACAGGTCAGCGTCAAAGGAAAAATTAGACATTTTATATCTTTGACAAAGTTCATCGGATGTGATTGAAACTTTGTAGGATTATTCTTTACATCAAAGTATTTACATCTGTAGCCTTTTACGAACGTTATCAGAAAAACAAGGGAGATAACTAGCCTTTTCTGTTCGGCAACACACAACTTAACGTTGGGCTTTTCTCGGAAACTATAAAAGTGACCGGGCTCAAATTTTATGTGAACGTGACTCATTGTGTTGTGAATAGCAATTTCTTCCTGTCCATCTGATGCCTCATATAATATTCAGAACTGCGAAAGTGACTCGATCGAGCGTTTGCTCTTCTTGTCATCAAAGAAGGCAACAGAGATGGTGATATTCTCAACTTACTTTGTCTTTGCTGTTTGAGTTTGTTGATATTTTAAGAAATTTAGCGAGGAAGGAAAACATAAATCTTTAACCTCTTCTGTTTTGTTGGTAGGATCCGTTCAAAGCTGATGTAAATGGAATTCTATTTGAGTTTGTCGGTTTTTAGGTCGTTAGTTACTCTTGTTTGTAAGTGTTACACTCTTCATACTTGACACTCCATACAGGCCCCGTCAACTGTATTATTCAAGTTGACATTCCCTCCATCAACCCACCCCCAAACTCCCTACAGGCCCGATCAACCCACTCCCGACAGACCCCGTCAACTGTATTATTCAAGTTGACATTCCCTCCATCAACCCACCCCCAAACTCCCTATAGGCCCGGTAAACCCACTCCCGACAGACCCCGTCAACTGTATTATTCAAGTTGACATTCCCTCCATCAACCCACCCCCAACACTCCCTACAGGCCCGATCAACCCACTCCCGACAGACCCCGTCAACTGTATTATTCAAGTTGACATGTCCAACGGATGAAATGTTTATACAAGGTGGTGTTTTAACTGATATGTTTTTAAACATGCCATGAATTTGTGCCTTACGGTTTACAGAAAAAAGGCAGCGTTTTGGCATCAACCTGCCGTTTAATTAAACTTGCCATCTAAATTTGGTTTTGTAACTAAAATTAATTTGACAAAATAATGGGGCGGTTTTAGAACTTTCAGTTTTTGAACTTTCATGTTTCACTGAGTTCCTGTCAATTATTTTCTTGTCTCATAATTGTGTGCTGTCGGGGAGGAAGTAAAAAGGTACTTAATGCAATAAATCAAACAAATGAAATGGCACCGGTAGCAACATTATTTTTTAGCATGTGGTCTCATATTGTGCCGCTCATTTCTGCTACTTTGCTGTAGTTTGGAAAACCTATGGAAGGAGCTTGGCGACAGAAATGTGTTTGTTCTTTGGGGTTTCAGTGTAAGAAGGAACACAAATTGTGCACACAGTATTAGTAGTGTTAGACGTACTGAGAAGATGTGTTGTTTTTCCCTTTCTCCTTCTGCATCAGTGACATAGATTTACTGAATAATTATTCTTGCAGAGTATGTTCATCTGAACCCTTGCAGGTGTGTTTTAATTGTAATATCGTGAAAATCTTATTTTATTTCTGATACTTCAAAGATAAGAAAAAAATATAACAGTCCCATGAGTATCGGCTTTAAAATTGTGACATGGAGCTAATTTGTGAAGAAAATCATATCAGTGTCTTATCCAAGTGTACCCTGTTTTATTGACAATTTTAAT
Source organism: Littorina saxatilis (assembly GCF_037325665.1). Classification (NCBI taxonomy): domain Eukaryota; kingdom Metazoa; phylum Mollusca; class Gastropoda; order Littorinimorpha; family Littorinidae; genus Littorina; species Littorina saxatilis. The sequence goes on along the minus strand of NC_090256.1, from coordinate 16,484,923 downwards.
TCATGCTAAATATACAGAGACAACTACAGAAATGTCTACATTCCTGTCCGATTAATTTTGATGGATAAATTTGTACAGAATTATGTGCGAACATGTTCAAAAGTGTTTGATGTTTAAGTCTTCTAAATGAAAAAGGACGTTTTTGTAGAACGCATGTATGTTATGCCGAGCATATTATCATGATATTTGTGTCATAATTATATTGATATAAGTTTTACCCGGTTTTGTTGTTCTTGTGGTCATTTATTCATGTTTGTGTGTGGGGAAATCCTTTTTTTGGGGGGGGAGGTTGGTTTGTTGTTGTTTTTTGGTGGGTTTTTTAGGGGGGGGGGGGGGTGAGGAACTGGAGTTTATTTGTTTGTTTTTTGTTATTGTTTTGATGTGCAGGAGTTGTCCTCTTATGAGGAGTCAGATATCTGACGTCTGTAACTAATACATTAATTGCTCCACATTCTTCCCTTTCCCATCATTCCATCACGTGGGAGGTACCATAACTTTGGTTGTGACACTCAAATGTGAAAGCATATCAACATTTTGCTTGCAGGGTCACCTTAAATTGCCATAATCAAGATAATAAGTGCTGATATACATGTATTTGTGATTTGTTGCTCATCAAAACTTATTTCTTCATATAAATATACCTTATTTGTTTTGTCTTGAGAAATGTGCTTACCTTGGGCGAACTTAGTGTCGGAGATGATTTGCTTAGCGTAAACAAATCCTATGAGTTTTAAATTTTTTAAACATTTTTGTTAGAGTAATTAAATGCAGACATGAGTGCACAGTATATATTAGGAACAGCATCATGCACTTACACAGTTCTCTTTTGCTTTAGTGTCAAAAGATTATCCATGCCTTTTTAAAATGTATTACCTAAACGGTTCAATATCCAAAACATTGTGGGATTTTGGGACTGTTACATAATTTTAATCATCAAATTCAAAGAAAACATTTCAGTTTGAGTAAAATGTGCCTTATGAAGGGTTTTTTAAATGCAAACAAAAATTTGCCATAAAATATCTAACTGTTTGCTTTGACTGATTGTTAATTTTCAAAGCAAAGATCAGCTAAATATTGTTCTTCTCACAAAGGGTAATGAATCAGATTGCTGAAATAAGTCTTAGGAGAGACACGCTGCCTTCAATAATATGTATACTTGTATACATGTGTATACTTGTATACATGTACGTTCTCAAGTGCTTTCATGTGGTGCAAATAAAGTTCATATTGCAGATGTTTGGTTTGTTGTGTTATGTTCATGAATGCTTACTCCGAGTATGTATGTCCGTCTCTGTACATGTACTCTTTGTGTGTGGGTGTTAGTGTGTGTGTGTTCGATACCTGCAGATATCTCTTCCATTGAAACACGTATATTATGAGTTATTTCTAATATGCTGATTGTTAGCAATTAAGTGATGACAGACACGTCAAGGATATGGCTATCAACATTGGCCGGCAGGCAAATCTTATCATTTTCAAGACTTTTCAGTCATTATTTGCTAACCATCAGTATATTAGAAATAATGGTTTCATTACCTCACTCACGTGACATGCAGCCAATCGCTCACCTGACCTCATGAATTTTAACAGCTGAAAAGTTCTCATGAAAAATCTCTCACCAGACTGAACAGTCTTTTCGCTTTGTTTTTTCTTGTCTAAGAGAAAGGGACAAATTCAGAATCAACATCAGTCAGTAAAGGAATAGTGTAAAACTATATTTGACGTAAACTGTTATTTTAAGAGTGATAAACAAAAAGGGTCCCGGCCTTACCGATATAACGTACATTGAGCGGGTCACATAGAATCAGTCCTGTTTGGTTAAATAGTGGAATGGTAATAAGTTTGCATGTAATCTAGTCAGGTACCGACACACGAGAGACAGTGTTTTTGCATCGTGCATGTCAATTTATTACTCAAAAGTTCATCAAACTTTACTGAAAACAGACATATAATGAAATAGGTGATCACTCATAAAACCATGAACATAATTTGAAAAATCTGAAAATACTAAACAATCATAGGCAAGATAGGTAACATGATCTTAGGGCATGGTCTCTGAAACTTACAGGATACTGATATACAATTCCATGGTGACTAGAACAGGAATGTTTCATCTTGCTGCCATGTAACAATTGCTAATCTCTCTGCTGTGTTATTCCAGCTTGGTATGTAGTTATCTTCCCAGAGGCGAAGTAGTTAAGCCAGAGGGGGGGGGGGGGGTGGTTACAACCTGAGATACAGGGACACCTCCTGCGCATTAATAATAATTTGTGGCTTATCCTTGATTTTAAACATGATCAACTGGTGTCAGCAGCCACTCATTATTTCTTTTGAAGTTAGTATTAAATAATGGCAATTTATCTTCACTGATATCTGCTCCCGACATCATATAGAATGGTTGGAAGGAAGACATGTCACATAGGAATGGCAGTTAAATAAAACTGTACAAAAATGGTACCGAGAAGGATTCTATTGAAAGTACATGAGTAATGTCAACACATATTTGTTTACAAATGAATGATGGTTTTCGAAGACATTTTTTTTTTGACATCTGGAACCCCTGTAACACCCCCCTAATCTGCCCCTGCTTCCCTATGTTCAGGTATGGGGATTTGTCATGCTATTAATTTTGTTTATAAGAAAAGGTGATGAAGGTGTTTTGTTTCCCTGTGTGTATGTGTGTGTGTGTGTGTGTGTGTGTGTAAAAGTGTGTGCTTGTGTGTATGTAAAAGTGTGTGTATGTAAAAGTGTGTGTGTGTGTGTGTGTGTGTGTGAAAGGCAGAGAGCACAAGAGAGAAAAGTCTTTAATATTTCAATGCTGCAAATTTCCCCCTCAATTATTTTCTAAAAACGAGAGAAGGTGAAAGGACACTGTACAACGTACAGACAACCAAATAAAAACACATACCGTCAACAAAACGTGCACCAAATCAAAAGCACGGTTCATCTTATGGTCTGACTTATTCATTCACAACACGTTCATGCACACCAATCCAATGCATTGCACAACATCCTTGTTTTCAACAATAACATTTCAAAACACAACAAGTACACTAAACAATATTTAGGAATACACAGGGCTGGTCATCACAACATGCGATGTATGGTGCTGCAGTCTTTCTGGGAGTCCAGGTTGCTGAGGTTGTCCCACCACCGGTACAGAAACTTGGAGACAATCAACTTGAACCAGGGCGTCAGCAACACACCATCCTTGTCAGCGTCCTCTGAAACATCAAACACACCATTATGAAGTTGTTTGCTTGTATAGTTTTAACAAATGTAGTAAAGTCCAACACATCAAACACACCATCATAGAGGTGTTTGTATAGTTTGAACAAATGTAGACAAGTCCAACACATCATCATAGAGGTGTTTGTATAGTTTTAACAAATGTAGACAAGTCCAACGCATCAAACACACCATCATAGAGGTGTTTGTATAGTTTGAACAAATGTAGACAAGTCCAACACATCATCATAGAGGTGTTTGTATAGTTTTAACAAATGTAGTAAAGTCCAACACATCAAACACACCATCATAGAGGTGTTTGTATAGTTTGAACAAATGTAGTCAAGTCCAACACATCATCATAGAGGTGTTTGTATAGTTTGAACAAATGTAGACAAGTCCAACACATCATCATAGAGGTGTTTGTATAGTTTGAACAAATGTAGACAAGTCCAACACATCATCATAGAGGTGTTTGTATAGTTTGAACAAATGTAGACAAGTCCAACACATCATCATAGAGGTGTTTGTATAGTTTTAACAAATGTAGACAAGTCCAACACATCATCATAGAGGTGTTTGTATAGTTTGAACAAATGTAGACAAGTCCAACGCATCAAACACACCATCATAGAGGTGTTTGTATAGTTTTAACAAATGTAGTCAAGTCCAACACATCATCATAGAGGTGTTTGTATAGTTTTAACAAATGTAGACAAGTCCAACACATCAAACACACCATCATGGAGAAGGTAGTTTTTTTGTAAGTGCATTTTCGCAAATGTAGTCAAACAGTATTGGTCTTCTATTTCACAAATTTAAAAGGACTGGAACAATGCAACATTACTGATGTATGAAGCAACGAAGTTATGAATCAGCATGTACCTACAAACTTTTGACATTGCAGAACTTATCCCTGAAAATGCACTCTCATAAAAATGGGTACATGTAGTTTTATCATAACGGAGAATCTTAAATCAAAGCCCACTGTCTGCAGGTTGAATGAAACCTGCTCCAAATTAACATGATTTTTAATTAAATAAATCTATAAATAAATTAATAAATAAAATAAATAAATAATAAATCCATTAAATAAAGCTATAAATCAACACAGAAGAACCACCGATTGGCTTTTCATCAAAGGGTATCAACATGCACTTCTGAGTAAGTATTTTGTGCATTGACTGTTGGCATATTTATGAATGATTTATTCAGTGTGAATTCTTGAAATCTCAACTCAATCAGAATACTGTCCAAACAGGTCAGGACAAGAGTAATGACCCTCACCACAACACAAAACATGAGCTCACCAATAAACTGTTTTAACTCCTCTTTGCTGACCCAACGATAGCTTTTGACCTCATTGGCATTGGGGACAACTGTGACGTCACTCTGGATGAAGAGAATGTAGTCAATTTCATGCTCTCCCCATTTCCCGTCATTAGGAATGTTCGCTGCCCGATAGTGTATCCGCGTCAAATAGTTAAAGTCTGCAAGAGCCACCTGAAAACAAGACATGTCATTAGAAGCCTGAACAACTCAATACTTCTTCTTCTTCTGCGTTCATGGACTGAAACTCCCATAAACACACATGTTTCTGCACGAGTGTTATTTTGTTAAAGTGCATGACCATTTTTACCCCACCATTTAGACAGCCATACGTCGACTTCAGAGGATGCATACTTGGTATTTTCTTGTTTCTACATGTATCCCAATGACATTGATTATAGGACCTTTTCCGTTCAAACTTGGTCTTAATTTTGCTTGCGGGTACACACAAAGGGGGATATAAGGCATTAGCAGGTCTGCGCATTAGTGGACCTGGGAGATCGGAAAAATCTCCACTCTTAACTTGCCAGGCGTTGCCCGGGTTAGAACACTCAACCTTCTGAATAGGAGTCCAATGTCTTATCCACTAGGATATTGCTCCCATCAAGAAGACGCAACACCATTGTTGCTATTCAAACAAAAAAGAATCTCAGAAGCCGTCTGTAGCAGGTCCAGACCATTACTGTCCACCAGTGCTGGTGAAGGAAACAAGGGAGACAACCAAGGGAGACAACCACAGCCAAGTTGTTTTGTCATGCGGAACTGTCTGCATGGGCATACGATTGTGGGAATTGTGTGATTTGTCTATCTCAAAACAAATTATATCAGCATGTAATCTGCCTCAAAACACACGACAACAGCCTGTGCTCATCTGTTGTAATGTTCTGCGTTATTACATATGTTTACAAAGAGGTAGAACATATCAGTAAAGTTGAGAGTAATCTAAAACACAAAGCCCCCAAAATTCCCCTCTCTTTCACAGGAAGATGACTGACCGTTTTTTCTCAGCCCCTTCACCCTAGGGACTGGGAAACATTTTTTTCTTTCACTCTAACAAGCTCTAAAGCGAAAGTTAAGTTAAGTACTTCCAACAGAGCACCAATCCCCTGATATCACATTAGACACATTTTTCCGGGAACAGACTACTTCCAATTCAGTAGGGGGGCGACTATCCTCAACCCGGCGGGTCCCCAGGTGGCGGATAGGGGAACGGCCCCCAGATATGGGGGCCAGCTGCGAATATAGAATAAGCAGTCCCGGACCAACTAGCGGTGTCTCTACCAGGACGGGGTGGGTTGGCAGATGGCACTGACTACCCTATAAATGCCCTACGTGTCCGATGACAGTTACACCATGCGAGTAAGAGCCGCATTAAAAGCTCTAGCCCCGGGGTGGGACCCCCGGTAAGAAATCCCCCATGTGTTCCCAGGGTTAGGTTTTTGAGCCAGGAACTAAGGGCGGGGTAACCCTGAAAGAAACCTAAGGGCTGAAGTCGGAGGATCTGGGCCAACAGGCGCACCTTAACCAACCACAGATCCACGCAAAAACGCAAAATGAAATGTCGTCAGTCCAAAATGCACGCGATGGTGCTTGAACAGCTTGTTTCGCCCTGCAGTCCGGACTGACGATCTAACAGCGAACGACAAGAAGAAGAAACACATTTTTGTCTTTTTTTTTTGGCCTTACCTGGTTTGCCTCAATGCCCAGTTCATGTTTCAGCTTGCGCTGAGCTGCTCGCCGGACTCCGAGGGCCTTGGTCTCATCCTTCTCCGCCTCAAAGCTGAGGGGATGGCTGCAGCATGTGTTTGTAAAGTGACCTGCAAGCAAGCATTTCCACTGTAGTTTACCTAGGGTAGTGGCATCTATAATACATGCAATCAGGGACCTATATTTAGGTCTATGATGCAATCATCAGTCACATTGAACATGACACTGTTTTTCTATCCTGTGTGTGTTTGGTGTGGTGTGGTGTGGTGTGGTGTGGTGTTGTGTTGTGTTGTGTGTATGTGTGTGTGTTATGTGTGCGTGTGGCATGTGTGAGTGTGTTTTTGTCAGTGTTTGTGTCCGCATGGTTTTGTATCTGTATGCATGTTTCTTTTATTTTCCTTTGAGTCTTATAATTTTTCAGACATCTAAAGAAGCGAACGAGAAGAAGAAGTCTTAATTTCTTACCTTAATCTGATAATCTGAAGATAAACCCTACAAGTATTGATGTTGTTGTAACATACAGTATACAGTTGTTCATTTAATGTTTGGCCACTCTGATAAGAAGAAACCTCCAAATAAAACACAACCTTTCTTGTTCACTTGTTAACTAATCAAAGTGTCAACAAATGACACAGGCAAAAGTAGGACAAGTTTGATTGGTCGAAAGTTAAAGTTGTCTCATGACAGATTCGACTGTTTTGGTTTGCTGTTGATGTTGCTGTAGCCATCATTTTTAACACCCTGCATGATAAATGATGAACCCACCTGGAAAAGTGATCTTTTCATCAGATCGTTGCTGCAGCAGAAGCTTGCCCTCAGAGTTGAAGAGAAACACACTGAATGCACGGTGGAGCATGCCTGAATGAGACAATGTCAGAAACCACAGTTATACAACTGCTCCAGAGGATCGACACTTTTACCTTTACATCATACAAAAAAGACAAATGGTGTAACATAACGAATCATCATTAAGAAAAATCAACAAAAGGAGTTCAATCTTCCCTTACAGAAAAGAAAAGTTGCAGCAAGGTCGCTGGGATCAAAACAGATCATGGCAGCAATTCCCTTACAGAAAAGAAAAGTCGCTGCGAGGTTGCAGCGAGGTCGCTGCGATCTAAACAGATCACAACAGCAGGTCACGGGTAGGCGCGGCTTCCCGCGATGTTGTCGCAAGCACTGCAGGTTTCCGCAACTAGGTCACAGCAACAGCTGTAATTGTAAAGGTTATGGACTCGAAGTTTTCCAGCCACTTGTGTGTGTGTGTACTGTGGTATAGTAATTTATAATGGCAGATACTTTCTTGCTTACACAATTGGAGATCTAAGAAGGAAAGAAAAAGAATTTGAAATACCTTTGTTAATGTTTTCCAGTAGATGGCATGTTTTCTTTGAAGCAGCACCAACATTGTTATCATCTTCGTCAACCAGGATACATTCCTCATTCATCAGGTCGATCTGGGTCTGGTCAAGGCCTTGGAATACGTCTTCATTCTTGGACATCTTGGGAATATGCTGTGACAACCTGATTTTGGAGTGAGAAAAACAGTGTGAAAATTGTCCTTGTGCATCGATCAGAATCACATGAATTTTTATAAATCAAAGATGAGATTAGTTTCATTCATTCCAAAAAAGCTTGCCCGCTCCGGTAAAAGCATGCCACTGGCTGGACAAGAGGACACGAAAAAATAACAATGACAGCAGTTTATCTGTAACACTGACTGATGATTTGAGATTCGCCTGAATGCATTGTCTGTAGTCTACAGCCTAAATGAATAGTCTGGAAGCAGACGACAGCAGATGTATGTAGCAGACGATTTCTTTTTTCTCGTCACACCGAGGTGCATTTAAGTAAATGCCTCTTACAAACCTTGCCGAGCTGCAAAATTTGGACAGACGACAGCATGTACTACCAACTGATGCTATGGGCATCTGACGGCAGAATGACGACTGTCGCCAGATTATGCCAACAAAAGTGAAAAGTGGTCTGATTCGAGTCATTGATGGTCTGATGGGAAGTAGACTAGATTATGGTACTTCGAGGACATGCCGTAAATCTATTCTCTTTTCACATCCACTTATAAGCACAGAATCGAACAATTGACGTCTAACAATTTCGTTCAATATTAGAATTGACATTATTATTTGGCTTATATTTTTAAGATTTAGGCAGGCGATTTTACGACTTGAAGAGGTTCTGCAAGGGAGATAACTCTGGACATTGATTTGGGTTCACAATGTCCAGTGCAGACAGATCCAATCGTAAGGACAGTGTGCGCTGTCTGTTATCTCAATGACATCATGTGAAGAAGAACACTCTTGTTCCTGACCCCATTCGTCAGGGCACTGTCTATTTCAGGAGACAGTTTTTAGCTCGCTTTGCGCGATACTGTCTTCAGAAGTAACTAATATACTGAGTCAGTGAGTGGCTTTGCTTTGCAGACACACTCACACAGTAACAACTAAACAAGTTCACACGTATTCAAACGTGGGCTGCGTGCAGAGCGTTGGAAAATCATTATGTAAGTGAAGGGGGGAAAGAGAATCAAAGCATTGATCTCTTGGACAGTTATATGCACACTATTGTACGTACCTGCTTTTAAGTCTGATGTGACAGTATGCCTTGATGTCCAGGAAAATCTAAAAATGTAGATATCACTAGGAACACGGTTCAGTTGAAACAACCATTTGCCACCTCAACAACAACAAAAATTGTCAACTCATAGTCATAAGAAATAGCTTGAGTATACACTGAGAATTAACGCATGTTCCATTTTGTTTTGAATTAATTTAAAACTATCAAATTACAGTGTTGAGTTTTGAACAGTAAAGAGGAGATCGGCAACTCCCAAAAGGTGCCCAAGAGGACACTGAATTTTCATTTTGGGTTTTTGAGTCACTTGAGAAAAAGTGACTATGTAATCGGTCAGTGTTAGTCTGTCCGGCCGGTCGGCCGGCCAGCCGGCCGTCCGGCCGTCCGTAGACACCACCTTAACGTTGGACTTTTCTCGGAAACTATCAAAGCGATCGGGCTCATATTTTGTTTAGTCGTGACCTCCAATGACCTCTACACTTTAACGATGGTTTCGTTGACCTTTGACCTTTTTCAAGGTCACAGGTCAGCGTCAAAGGAAAAATTAGACATTTTATATCTTTGACAAAGTTCATCGGATGTGATTGAAACTTTGTAGGATTATTCTTTACATCAAAGTATTTACATCTGTAGCCTTTTACGAACGTTATCAGAAAAACAAGGGAGATAACTAGCCTTTTCTGTTCGGCAACACACAACTTAACGTTGGGCTTTTCTCGGAAACTATAAAAGTGACCGGGCTCAAATTTTATGTGAACGTGACTCATTGTGTTGTGAATAACAATTTCTTCCTGTCCATCTGATGTCTCATATAATATTCAGAACTGCGAAAGTGACTCGATCGAGCGTTTGCTCTTCTTGTTTAATATGTCTTTTGTATTTTTGTTAGGCCCCAAAAAAAAAATTGTCTGTTTAGGGTAACCCGACCGACCCTATCGATTTGGCGCCGACCCAAAAACTTTTTTTTGATTTCAAAAAAAAAAAAGAGGTAAAAATGCTAAAAAGAGACATTTGGCGTTTCTTTCTCTCCCTTTCTCTCTGTTTTATTTATACGTTAGTTTTGAAACATGTATTCATCAAATATAAGAAGTGAATGTTCAGCCAACATAGCATTTACACCAACAAAAAAAACAAAAAAAACAAAAAAAAAAACCTACCTACCTACCGACCCTACTTTTTTTGGTCATGTTACCCTAAACAGACAATTTTGTATTTTTGTTATGTTAAATGATTGAACTGTTCAAATTTTTCATTTAAAAGACTGCACGTTTTTGACATAATGAGAAATTAGTGTTTGATGTGTTGCTTGTAAAACTGTTTCTCGTGACGCACAACATTTATGTTTGAAATTCAATAAAAAATAGTAATAGACTAATACATTAGTATTTGCTACAAACTTTTGATATCATTACATTCAAACATTTCAGATTACAATGAAAGCAGCTTTATTGGTATTTTCTCACAAATAAACTATGTGTGAATATTTTTTAAATGTCATCTGACAGGGAGCACCTTTTGGGAGTTGCCCAGATTTATTTAAACAGTTCACGTATTCATTGTTACACTGTATTTGATGATCTAACCAAGTTTCTATTGTAGGACATAATGTATGCTATAACTAATGAAACCTTAAATAAAAGCTGTCTATGACCTTACACACCCTTCCCTATTGCACACGGTCATACGCTCATCGGAAGTGTGATGAATGTAAATAATATTCTCTTTTTTTCAGGTTGCCTGCTACTTATGACCCGTCTTTTCATGATGCTGAGCGGGTCAAGAAAATGGTGTACCGGCCTCTTGGTAATACTGGCCTCGACGTGTCCATCTTGAGTTTTGGTACGTTAATTGCTGATGTATTTGCTTCTCAAAGGAACTGCAATTTGAGCTTAATTGCTAACTTCTTGAAATAGTGTTGTTATTATTTTTGTTATGATGGAGGTGGTGCTTGTGCTTGTCAGTCTGTCTGTCTGCCTGCATACCTTCCTGTAAACAAGTGATTTTAGGCATGCCCAAATTAATTCATCAGAAAACTGATTAGATAAGTGTACATCCATTGTCTTATAAGTTATCAGTCCTCTGACAGGTGCAGAAATCTGATCTGACAGATGCAGAAAACTGATAGATAACTGTGCATAAGGGTAATACATCCTCTGACAGGTGCAGGAAACTGATTAGATATCTGTGCATAAAGGAGATACATCATCTGACAGGTAAAAAAACCGTTTAGTTACCTGTGCATAAAGGTGATACATCCTGTGACAGGTGCGTCCTCGCTGGGCAGTGTGTTCCGCCAGACGGACGACAGCGAGTCGCTACAGGTGGTGACGGAAGCGGTGAAGAGCGGCATCAACTACATCGACACCGCCCCCTGGTACGGACACGGCAAGTCAGAGACTGTACTCGGCAAGGTACATCACACTTTGTTCTTTCTGATAAACAAAGGGAAGTAAGCTCTCTAAATGCATACCACATGTGCAATAGAGTAAGTGAGAGTTATGCTGCACCAATCTCCTGGCACCTGAGAGAATGGCAAGCATTGAAATGACTTTAAATTGAACAAGGCAGGTTTGGGTTTTAAGGCCACAAAAAAAAAAGTTGTATGTTTCTGGTAACATGGCTACAAAAAATAGGGTAGGTGGGTGGGGATTTTTTTTAGTTTTTTTAGTTTTTTTGTTTTTTTGGTCAGGGTAGAAAATAGCTATACAGTGATGCAAAGAGACTGGGCTTACTATACAAAGAGAAAGACAACACATTACAAAACAAATGAGACAAAAGGGATGCGGGGTTATCCCCCTTGTGTCGTCTGCCATCTGTTACTTTTGTTTTGACGCTTTTTTTCTTTTTTTCTTTTTTTACAAATGCAATAAAAAAAAGTCTAGGGTCGGCGGGAAAAAACTAGGTAGGGTCGGGTGACCAGAAACATACAACTTTTGTTTGTGGCCTAATCAATTTGGAAGCTTGCATTCTTCAATAAATAAATATCACTGGTTTATGCAATTAAAACCAGGACATGTAGATTCGGACAGAGTTTCTTCCCACAAGCGGTCAAGACGATACCCGCGCGTCCATGAATAGTCTGGTTTTATTGATTGCGGAATGTGCTGTGATAGCTGTATCTCTTAATCTACTTTAACTTCCATATATGGTGCTCAGTTATGTGATACTTATCTATAAAAAGGTGTGTGTGTGTGTAATATTATTCGCTGACCATCAGATCTATGTTTATTGCATTTCATGTTTTAATTTGTTATCTTTTATTTTTACCAGCGACTGGGATTTCTGTCACGTTATAAAAGTGCATGAGGCAGTGATGTGTGCTTGCGTGCATGCGTGTGGGTGTGTGTGTGTGTGTGTGTGTGTGTGTGTGTGTGTGTGTGTGTGTGTGTGTGTGTGTGTGTGTGTGTGTGTGTGTGTGTGTGGGACTTGAGGCGAGGAAGCTTTGAGTGTATACTGCTAGTTTTAGTGAATGTATTTTTAAACTTATGCTGTCCAGTGTTGTTTTTAAATTGATGTTGTTGATCAGTTTGTATAAATGATGCGTGTGTTGGTGTATATGGCTGGATTGAAATGTTTTTTTAACCGCAATGTTATCACAAATTCCCAACCTGGGGCAATTAAAGATTCTGTATTCTGTATTCTAATGCAACTAATCCATTGTAGGGCATAATTGATTTTGCTCTTCAATGGGGTTTACTGATGATTGAAGACATTACTGAACTTGGCTGTTTGATGTCAAATTGCAGGCTCTAAAGGACATTCCACGATCCACATACTACATCTCCACCAAGGTGGGCCGCTACCTGCCCGATGCAGACAAGATGTTTGACTTCAGTGCGGAGCGAACGCTGCGCAGTGTTGACGAGAGTCTGGCCAGGCTGGGCTTGGACTGCATCGACATCATCCAGGTGTGTGTACACAGTTCATGACATCATCCAGGTGTATGTAGACAGTTATTGACATCATCCAGGTGTGTGAACACATTTATTGACATCATCCAGGTGTGTGTACACAGTTATTGACGTCATCCAGGTGTGTGGACACAGTTATTGACATCATCCAGGTGTGTGTACACAGTTATTGACGTCATCCAGGTGTGTGTACACAGTTATTGACGTCATCCAGGTGTGTGGACACAGTTATTGACATCATCCAGGTGTGTGTACACAGTTATTGACGTCATCCAGGTGTGTGTACACAGTTATTGACGTCATCCAGGTGTGTGTACACAGTTATTGACATCATCCAGGTGTGTGTACACAGTTATTGACGTCATCCAGGTGGGTGGACACAGTTATTGACATCATCCAGGTGTGTGTACACAGTTATTGACGTCATCCAGGTGTGTGTACACAGTTATTGACGTCATCCAGGTGTGTGTACACAGTTATTGACATCATCCAGGTGTGTGTACACAGTTCATGACATCATCCAGGTGTATGTAGACAGTTATTGACATCATCCAGGTGTGTGAACACATTTATTGACATCATCCAGGTGTGTGAACACATTTATTTACATCATCCAGGTGTGTGTACACAGTTATTGACGTCATCCAGGTGTGTGGACACAGTTATTGACATCATCCAGGTGTGTGTACACAGTTATTGACGTCATCCAGGTGTGTGTACACAGTTATTGACGTCATCCAGGTGTGTGTACACAGTTATTGACGTCATCCAGGTGTGTGTACACAGTTATTGACGTCATCCAGGTGTGTGTACACAGTTATTGACGTCATCCAGGTGTGTGTACACAGTTATTGACGTCATCCAGGTGTGTGTACACAGTTATTGACATCATCCAGGTGTGTGTACACAGTTATTGACGTCATCCAGGTGGGTGGACACATGCATTATACAGTGGAACCTGTCTACCACCACTCAAGAGGCCGACCAGGGGTGGTTGTTATAGACAGGTGGTCGCTGTGGAAAGGTGTATTGGGCCAATAAAAAAAGTATTATGTATTTAGTGAAACCCTTATTGCACTTGTGATTTGGGATTATTTGAACTAGGCTTCGTGATATGCTAATTTTTATGGCTGTACAAGCATGCTTAAGCATGTAAGATAAAATAAACATTGTTTTCCTGGCCCAGCATATGAACATTATATTTGTATTTATAGCTGCAGTTAGATCCTAGTTTTTGTTCTTCAGACCCAGTGACCTTATCAGCGTCACTGGATATTGTCAGTAGGATTATTACTGATGGGAGAGACTTTGTAGTCAGTATAATTATGACTGTTGTCGTTCCAGGTGCATGACATGGAGTTTGCAGACAACCTGGATGTCATCATCAACGAGACGCTACCAGCCATGCAGAAAGCAAAGGATGCTGGGAAGGTGCGCTTTATCGGAATCACTGGCTACCCTCTAGAAAACTTTAGGTATGTTATCAATTTTGTGTGTGCACTGTCTTGTGTCTGTCTCTTTAAAGTTTAATTTTTCTTGTTGGTGGGAGGTCGTTATTGTCTACTTGGCAATCGCGGTACTTGTAATACACTTTAAATTGATACTATTGTTAAAGTAATTTGAATGGGTGTTTGCAGGACGGTGCTAGAAAGGACAACGGTCAAGGTGGACACCTTGCTGACTTATTGCCATGCTTCCATGAACGACAACTCTCTGGCAGATTACCTCCCTTACTTCAAGGTTAGTGCATTTTTATTCCCCCCTCTGCTTCTTTACCTCTGTAAACTTGTAGGGGTAGTTATTTTTCGATAATGACCCAGCAACCAAACAAATAACGACCCAGCAACAGCCTGAATCCTCGATAGTGCAATGGGTTGAGAAGTTGTTCTGTTTCGGTACTACTTTTTGCGACTGAAAAGTTCCGAACGCTCTAATGTACGAAGTATACATCTCTGGAGCAAACAATACAAACATACCGCATTTAAATTAACAACTACAGGCCTGAACACATGAATCTCCATATAAAATCCATGAGTTCGGTTGTTTTCTGAATCAAGATCTGCCGTGCTCAAACGTTCATCACAAGCAATTTCCCGCAAGGCAAGTAACTCATACTTTGTCTAGCGACAAGAGTAGTTCCCCTTCTTTTCACTCAGTTTCCGACAACAGACTGCAATCCGACGGTCAGTTTTCAACAATATTTCATTTAATAAACGGATCACACGCAACCAAATGCACACATCTCATCAATTTAAACAACATAAAGCGGTTTCATACACTATTTTCCCCAGAAAACTGAACTTCATACAGTTTTTAACGTTGGAACACGGGTGCAAAAGTTCGTCTGCTAGTCCCATTTGACGAAAGAACATTATCCTAAGCGATACCAAAACATATACAGAACACACAATATCTGCCTTTGCCGCCACAGCAGAATAACAGCATATCTGTGTACTTGATTTTAGTCCAAAATAGGAAAACTGACAAGAAGTGTTAACAGAATGGAATGATTTGCACGGAACTATACAACCGCGCATTAATCGATCGCCTGCGCAGGTTGACTGGTTGAGTGAATAGGATTCGATCAAACTTTCGCAAAAAACCTCCTCTTTTCTTTGAATAACTGAAGAAAGGAGGAATAAAGAGGTTACACACCTCGTCTCAGTGATTATAAAAAATAATGGTCTCAGTTCGCGGTCATGAAAAAGCTCACTAAACCTCGCATTTTTCATGATCCGCTAACTTCGACCATTATTTTTAATAATCACTGAGACTCGGCATGTAACCTCTACTTATTGTCCTTTTCGTTTTACAGCTTTGTGTTTTCTCATTTGGAAACAGTACAAAAGTTGTTAAAAGTGTTGTACTTCTTTGTTCCCTGACTGCTTCAAGCTGAAATTTGCCTGGTACGTTATTTTTCATGTAGTTTGTTTTCTTTTCTTACAACTTATCTCACTTTCAACAACATAGGTAAAAAGTGCATGGTTGCTTTCATTTTGGGAATGTGGGAGATAGCTCCAGAAGAGCACAGCCAGGTCCTACCTTCTCCATATTCTGCAGTATAAAGTCTGTTTCTCAGTTGTGGCATGAATGAACAGGACACTTTTCTGCCGATTACAAATGTAAAAAAACCAATCCACATTACAAATGCTAACTAACTGTGTGTATATGTGCATGAATGGGTGCGTGTGTTGCGAATGATGGCAAGAGAGGAAGTCATAGAATGATTATGGCAATCATTTTTGCGTATGTATTTTTATTGAAATCGTTGATTTGCTCTTTACTTTGGTGTGCTTGGCTGGATTGAATAAAACTGTCAGGGCAAATTCCCAACCTTGGGCAATAAATATTGTGGTCAATATAACACTTACCTCGACAGTACTATTCTTGCACATTATCTATTATAGGCCGAAAAAATTGGACAAAACGCTGAGTGGGTACAATTATCTCCCATAACCATGCGCCACCGTGGATCCCAAGCACTGTCCGAGTGCTTCCCCCTTACAGGATGTAGGTGGCGCGTCCTCTTTCTTTTTTCGCGCGTGTCAGACCGGCTGTGTTTCTGCTACGCTCCCGGATTATTTTGGACTAAGAGGCTCCTTTTCTGTGTGGACTATCACCTGTTGGATTATTGTGTGTTATTCCACTTCTGGCTTGAGGCTACGTTGTGTTTCCTTCAACTTGTGCCTCCGTTTTTGTGTGGCGGACTCGGCGTGCCTCCCGTCCTACTTCGTGGTGACCGGTCGTCTGCTTCTCGTTTCGCCGCATTCACTTGAGTATTGACCTAAATTTTCTTTGAATTTTGTTAATTCTCGGTCTTTAAGGGTACGTACAGGGCGAGGTAGGATGTCTCGTCCTGTTTTGGGCTCTGGTTCTACGGAACCAGAGTCTGCCGGGGGCAACCCTTCTCCGGGCGCCCAGCGTCATGTTTTACGCACGGAGAAGGGGATCTTTCGGCGCTCCGACTCTCCCTCCCCAAACGCTTTGCGTTTGCGGCGAGGGAGGGCGGAGAAAGCCTGTTTGAGCAAGCTCAATGCGAGCTTGCTCAAACAGGCTGGGCTTGAGCCTGGGACTTCGGGCGGGGCTGCGCCGTCGAAGGTTCGGGGAAGTTCGAGGGGAAAGAAAAAGCTTCTTTCTCCTTCTCCTTCAGTGGAACAGGCTTCCCCCCCTTCGACGCCGTTGTCCGGCCCTCAGTCTCAGGCTTCAGCTCCTCCCGGTTTCGAGCCTGGGGGGAAGGTTTCCTTCTCCCCCCTGGCTCGAATCCGGGGGCAGGTCGATTCCCAACCCTCTTTGGGGGTTGGTGAATCCGATCTAGGGGCTACTGGAGAGACTCAGGTTTTGACAGCCAACGGCCATACCACGTTGAAAACACCGGTTCTCGTCCGACCACCGAAGTTAAGCAACGTCGGGCCCGGTTAGTACTTGGATGGGTGACCGCCTGGGAACACCGGGTGCAGTTGGCATTAAAATCTTTCTTTTTCCGGTGCCTCTCCTGTGCCCTCCTCGGTTTCCACCGCTGTGGAAGCCAGGAGGGACACGGGTCCTCCTCTGAACTCCCTCGCTGGGTCGTCTGCTGCTGTTTTGACAGTAGTTTCGGCCTCCTGGGGGGGGAGATCGGAGGAGATGACGGGGTCTCTGAATTCCCTCCCCGCTGGGGTTGGGATGCGAATTGACCCCGTTCAGGGCGGTCCTGTGGGGGCAGGGGTTTCAGGCTTCGTGCCTACGACCACTGCTACTACGGTTCCCTCTGACGTCCGTGTGACTGGTGGCTGTCCCTCTTGAAACGCTCCGGCCGACTAGTTACTGGACGTGGAGGTGTTCGACAGAACGTGGTACTTCTGTCGAATGGTCAGGGCGACGGGAACATTGTTTCTGTTGCTCAGACCGACACCTCCGACCGGACCGTCTTGACCCCACGCCATTCCTTAGCGTCTGGTGTTCGGGTGACGGATGGTCCGGACCAAGGGTCCGGAACGTTCCAGGCTTACGGGTCGGGATCGAACCGGACCCACGGGTCCCGACTGGACTTGACCTCCGGGTTTGGTCCGGACGGGACCCATGGTACGGGACCGTACCGGACCTTAGGGTCCGGTGCGGGACAGTACCTCTGGCCCTTGCCGGACCCCCCGGACCTACGGGTCCGGATGGTACGGTACGGGACCAGTGTTTCGGTCGGGACCGGACCACCCGACCACCTCTGTTGGTCTGGGTGGTCTGGCACCGAACCGGAACACACCGGACCTACGGGTCCGGAGGGTACGGTACCGGACCAGTGGTCCGGTCGGGACCGGACCACTCGACCACCTCTGTTGGTCCGGGTGGTCTGGCACCGAACCGGACCATGCCGGACCTACGGGTCCGGATGGTACGGTATGTCCACGTCCGGACCGAGCCACCCGAACACTTCTGTGGGTACGGATGGTTCGGTACCGAACGGGACCTCCGGATGGTACGGGACCGGACCGAATCTACGGGTTCGGATGGTCCGGTACCGGACCACCCGACCACCTCTGTTGGTCCGGATGGTCTGTCACCGAACCGGACCATACCGGACCACCGGACCTACGGGTCCGGATGGTACGGTAGGTCCACGTCCGGACCGAACACTTCAGTGGGTACGGATGGTTCGGTGCCGTACGGGACCTCCGGATGGTATGGGACAGGACCGGAACACCGGACCACCCTACCGGATCGGTCCGGACCACCCGACCACCTCTGTTGGTCCGGATGGTCTGGCACCGAACCGGACCTACGGGTCCGGATGGTACGGTATGTCCACGTCCGGACCGAGCCACCCGAACACTTCTGTGGGTACGGGTGGTTCGGTGCCGAACGGGACCTCCGGATGGTGCGGGACCGGACCGGACCTACGGGTCCGGATGGTCCGGTGCTGGACCGGTGGTCCGGTCCGGACCGGACCACCCGACCACCTCTGTTGGTCCGGATGGTCTGGCACCGAACCGGACCATACCGGACTTACGGGTCCGGATGGTACGGTGTGTCCACGTCCGGACCGAGCCACCCGAACACTTCTGTGGGTACGGATGGTTCGGTACCGAACGGGACCTCCGGATGGTACGGGACCGGACCGGAACACCGGACCGGAACACCGGACCACCCTACCGGACCGGTCCGGACCACCCGACCACCTCTGTTGGTCCGGATGGTCTGGCACCGAACCGGACCTACGGGTCCGGATGGTACGGTACGTACGTCCACGCCCGGACCGAACCACCCGAACACTTCTGTGCGTACGGATGGTTCGGTGCCGAACAGGACCTCCGGATGGTACCGGACCTACGGGTCCGGACCTACGGGTCCGGATGGTCCGGTGCGGGACCACCCGACCACCTCTGTTGGTCTGGATGGTCTGGCACCGAACCGGACCATACCGGACCACCGGACCTACGGGTCCGGATGGTACGGTATGTCCACGTCCGGACCTTACCACCCGAACACTTCGTTGGGTACGATGGTTCGGTGCTGAACGGGACCTCCGGATGGTACGGCACCGGACCGGACCACCCTACCGGACCGGATCGGCACCCCCGACCGGACCGGACCATTTCTTTTCTGATCAGACCCCATGGGTTCCTGTTCAGTCTATAAATGGCGGGGGTTCGTTGGCTGGGCTGACCCAACAGTCGCAGGGTTGTTGTTTTTCTCCCCCTTCGGCTGCTGGAGACGTTTCGTCTTTGGGGCAGGGGTCTTCGCGGCCTCTTGCTTCTGTGGGCGTTTCTTCACAGCCTGCTTCATCGCTTTCGGCTCTTCCCCCTCAAGCTCCCTACACTCCTGCTTTTGAGGAGTTGTCGGGAAGTGAAGAGGAGAGTGAGTCGGAGGACGATAGGGAGGAGGATCAGGGTCGCCCTGAGGTTAACACTGAACCTCTACCCTTGCCGGTTTCTGATGGAACTTCCGAAGCTATGCTTCGTACTTTCCAACAGTACATGACAGACATCACGCGGCGTCTTGACGTCACGGATGCCTCTCTTAAGCGTCTGTCGTCTAGTGTTGACACACAGGACGTGGACCCGGGGTCTGAGGACGAGAGGCAGGAGGCTCGTCCTCGCACAGCTAGAAGGACGTTTGAACAGTTTCAGGACGTCCTTCCCTGAGACGCCCTCTCGTCCTTTGAGTCCGCTTCGGCCCGGGCGCGGGAGGCTCACGCCGCGTCTGCCGGCGGCTCGTTTTATGAACGATCCGGCCGCCGGCAATTCGCGTTCCACCCTAGTCTAAGTGCCACGGTGGAAGCGGCAGCACATCGCCTGAGGAGTACAGATTCACGTGCAAACGCGACCTATGTTCCTCGGGAGGACGCGGGTTCAGTGCCATGCTTTCCTTTGGGAGGCGCACCTCCACTGTTTCCTCGTGTCCAATCTGTTTCGTCCCTCCCTTTTCCCTTTGACTCTCGAACTCTCCCTTTCCAGACTTCGAGTGTTTAGGGTGGGGCTGACGGTGATGTGTTCGTTGGGGAGGTGCCTTCGGTCAAGAAGGTGGAACTGAGCTCTGCTTCGTTCCACAATCTTGAGGCCACCGTTTCGTCCACAGTCGAGGCCCAATCACAGGCCTTGACATGGATGAGCACGCTGTCCACACTGTTGGACCCTCCCAATCGGGCAGAGTCCGATTCCACTCGGGTCCTTGACACGGTTCGAGTGGATCGGGCTTTGCATGCCGTGCGATCGTGCGTGACGTCTGCGGCAGAATTGGCCATTGGAACACGGGTCCACTTTATTGGCCCTGTTCCGTGATCATTTTCTGCCTACTTCTATAGTGCCTCCGGATATGAGGAAGAGTCTGAGGAACACGTTTCCTCAGCCTTCTTCCCTCTTTCATCCGGACACTGTTCGTTCTGTGGTGGAGTCCACACGCCAGAGGAACACTGATTCTCTGATGGTTGGCCTCGCTGCTTCGGCGACGGCGGCGGGGAGTAAGAGAAGTGCTACAGTCACCTCCAGCTCCCAGCCTCAGAAGAAGAAGAAGAAGCCAGTTTCACTGCCTCCTTCTTCCTCCTCTTAGGCGCCTGTTGCGTTCCCAAGCAAGACGAAGGGTGCTCAGACAGGTAAGGGGAAGCAGCACCACCAGGGGGGGTGGTCGCAAGCCTGCGCCTGCCCGCCAGCAGAATTTTCAGTGAGTCCCGGCCCTACGTTGACGCCCCCTCAAGTTGCCCCTCTTTCGTCCGGCGGTTCCCTTTTTTCGGGCCCGCGGCATGTGGGGCAGACTGGTCTCCAACCAGTTTTTCTTGAGGGTGGTGTGGTCGGGGTTTTCTCTACCGCTGTCGTCACAACCTCCATTGTCCGCTCTACCTTGGACGTTCCCCCCTCCTCGAGAGCCTGCCAGATGGCAGGCTCTTCAGGACGAGGAGAACTCGTTGGTCGAGAAGAAGGCGGTCTACCCCCTTTCTCAGCCTTCTCTGGGGTTCTGCTCCCGCCTGTTCACCGTCCCCAAAAAGGACGGCCGGTTCAGGCCGGTGTTGGACCTCTCCACCTTGAACTTGTACCTTCACAGGTGCAAGTTCAAGATGGAAACCCCTTCGTCGGTCCGGTTGGCCATCCGGCCAAACGATTGGGCCATGTCTGGGACCTCCAGGATGCTTACTTCCACATCCTGGTGGCCCCGGGGTACCGACATCTGCTCCGATTCGTTTGGGAGGGCACGGTGTTCGAGTTTCGGGCCCTCCCATTCGGCCTGTCCTTGGCCCCTCTGATTTTCAACGGGGACAACAACACCACATGCTTAGCTTACCTTCGCCACCAGGGGGGCACCAATTCTCGGTCCCTCTCCCTGTTGGCAGAGGAGATTCTGCTCTGGTGCCAGACCAATCAGGTCCGGATGTCAGTCCAGTTCGTTCCGGGGAAACTGAACGCCCTGGCCGACATTCTCAGTCGGGGCGATCAGGTTCTCTCCACAGAATGGACCATCGCTCACAACGTTCTACAGCGTCTGTGGGCAAGGTGGGACCGTCCTCTGATCGATCTGTTCGTAACTCGATTCAGCGCTCGGCTTCCCAGGTACGTCAGCCCCTTTCGAGACATGAATGCGTTCCACTTGGACGCATTCACTCTCTTGTGGAGGCTCCTCGATGCTTACGCCTATCCCCCGACATCTCTGATTCCGAGGGTGCTGGCAAAATATCTGCAGGAACGACCAAGACTGATTTTGGTCGCGCCTTACTGGCCAACAGCTCCGTGGTTTCCAGATCTTCGCGGTCTCACCCACGTAGACCCTCTACCTCTGGATCTGGACGGGGGAGGTCTGCTCCAGCCTCGATCATGCCTCCCTCATCCACGTCCAGAGAGTCTGTGCTTGACCGCATGGCTCTTGTGCGCTCCAAACTGCTTGCACTAGGATTGCACAAGAGTTCAGTAGAGTTTTCCTTGAACGCTAAGAGGCGATCAACTAATCAGCTCTACGACTTACGCTGGAGAGCTTGGGCCACCTTCGCCTTGTCCAAGGGGATAAAGCCGCTTTATCCCTCAACACAGGACTTGGCCAACTTCCTGGTGGAAGTGTATCAAAAGAAGAGTCTTTCTTCTAAGACTCTTCTTGGATACAGATCTGCCATCGCTTCCACGATTGCGGCCGCTACTGGTCGCAGAACTGAACACTTGATCAGGTCCTCCCTCATCGCTAATGTCCTTTCGGGTATTAGCAATGCAGCGGTGTCTAAACCTCTGGTTTCATTTCCCAAGGGGGATGTCTTTCTGGTCCTCAAACTCCTGCGTAGCAATGAGTTTGAACCCCTGGCAGGCATCAGTATCAAGTTGCTGATTTTTAAGACTAATTGTTCCTCATCGCTTTAGCCACTTGCCGTAGACTCAGTGGTATTCAAGCTTTGAGTGGCCTGGACTTTGACATTGAGTTCACCACACAGCAGTGGTTGCTAGCATGGTCACGTCAGTCTAAGGTATGTTTCTTGGGTATATTTTCTTTTACGGTAGTACTGTTCGAAAATTGCCTGGGTATCTTAATCCTTGGATTTAAGTGATTTTGATTAAGGAGTTTAATACTCTACATATCACCCTCACACCACTCTGGTATTCTGTGCAAGAATAGTACTGTCGAGGTAAGTGTTATATTGACTGTAAGGCTTCTTTTTAAGCCTACTGTCTATATGATACTTACCGAGACAGTACTATTAGAGTTTCCCTCCCGCCTCCCCTCTTGATATGTTATGGGCTTTTTGAGGGTCTGCAGCTCATAAAGAAAGAGGACGCGCCACCTACATCCTGTAAGGGGGAAGCACTCGGACAGTGCTTGGGATCCACGGTGGCGCATGGTTATGGGAGATAATTGTACCCACTCAGCGTTTTGTCCAATTTTTTCGGCCTATAATAGATAATGTGCAAGAATAGTACTGTCTCGGTAAGTATCATATAGACAGTAGGCTTAAAAAGAAGCCTTACATATGGTGTAAAGTGTTGAGTTTCACAGTTGCAGTTTGTGTGTGTGTGGGCAGAGTAGAGGGGTTGGAGTGGTCAACGCGTCTCCAATCAGCATGGGGCTGCTGTCTGACCGTGGTCCACCCGCCTGGCACCCGGCCACACAGGACATCAAGGACGTCTGCGCTCAGGCCGCTGCCTACTGCAAGGTCAGCTGGCTTCTTTGTTTATTATTCACTGAAATCAGAATAATTTTTTTTTGAGCCCCGGGGATACAAGTTCAGAGTAATTGTATGGTTCATGCCCAGAATGTTTATATTATGTGTGAGTCATTGATCACTTTGACTTTTTCATTCATCCCACTTCCCATGTCCGATTGTCATAGGTAAAATGCAAAACCTATTTCAACATACAAAGTTAGGGTTTATTTTTTTTTATAAAAAAACGCTATGAAGGTCTGTCGTTTGACATCACAATACATGCGCACCTGCCCTTGGGGAGCAAATCAGCGGCCCATGACTGTCGGATATGCTGTCCGTAAACATTGTGTAGTCTCTTTTTGTTAGCACACCTGGTGACTATCTGTTTTGTCTGTATGGCTGAAGCATGTGCCTTTGCTGATATAAACTCCATTGTGCGTACAGTAGAGAGAAACGCCAACATATAGACTGACAGTGAAAATTGTGAGACATCTGTTGACAATTAAAGATGCTCTCAGGCTCTTTTGAACGAGCTTTGATTTACAATGGACCCCCCCCCCCCCCCCCAATTTAAGACTTTCTCTCCTTTAAGACCTTACCTTCTAAGATTTGTTTATCACAACCTGTGTAAATTCACATGCATTTAAAGACTCCCTCCTCTTTAAGACCGGATTTTCTCAGATTTTTGGAGGTCTTAAATTTGTGTTATTGTAGTTGTCTTTCTTTCTTCTTCTCTCTTCACGAGCCCATGTGTTGTTTGTTTTGTTTTAGATGAAAGGAGTGGACATTTCACGGCTGGCCATGGACTTCACGCTGAGCCAGACAGACATCCCCACCACTCTGGTCAGCACCGCAAGGTCAGGACAGACACTAGGGGGGGGGGGGGGGAGCCAGACAGACATCCCCACCACTCTGGTCAGCACCGCAAGGTCAGGACAGACAATAGGGGGGGGGGGGGGGGGGGGGGTGTCCGGCGTATCTAGCTCAAACAGTTGCTTTCACATTTAGTCAAGTTTTTACTAAATGTTTTCTGACTCAATGTAAGAATGATTGCATAGTATTCCACATCAATTCCTGAACCCAAAAGTATAATATACGAGGGTCTACTGGAGTTGACTTACAGGACTAGAAGAAGTTTACATTTCAACATTGTTCCTCCGGACCTCCACACACGTGTTCCATCTGTGCCGCAGAGCCTTGTTGCCGTTGCTGCTGAAGCTTTTGTCTTGCAACCGTAGAAAGTCCTCAAAGGCAGTCACTACATCATTGTCCGTTTCGTAGTGCTCCCCCCCTGAGGTACTTCTTCATGTTTGCAAACATATGATAGTTTGAGGGTGCCAAATCTGGCGAATCAAGCTGATGGTTAACAATCTCCAAGCTGCATTAAACCAAGCTTTGTGAGACTTTCAGCATGATATTTCCATGGGGCTATTTCTGATATTAAAGCAGGTCTTTGTTTTTATTTTGCCATTCTGATTGCCTGTCCTTTGCTTTGCAGCTTGAAAAATCTGCATAAGAACATCGAGTCTGTGTACGTAGCTCTGATCAGCGAGGAGAAGGCTGTACAGCAAGAAGTTATGGACAGGTGAGGGGCAATTAGCAAGTTAGTTTTACCTGCAGATAATGTTACTACGTCACTTTTTGTTTTCGTTTTCTTATCTAAAAGCAGACTTAAAATGAATTTTGGAAACATTTCTTCCATGACATTTACTATTACCGTATAGTTATCCTGTCATTTGTCTTTCAGTTTATTCCATTTTTATTCACTCCTGGTACAAGGACTTTTGGTTTGTTGTTGCACTTGTTTCTTTGTTTCCTGTATTGAAATTTGTGAGTGTAAGATGTTATTTTTGAAGGGATATTGATGATGATGTAAGCAGTGAAGTCTCAAACTTGTTGCTTGCTTGACAGAAGTATTACTACACTGCGTGTGACCTAGATTTACCTGACTGATAAGACGGGTGCAATGGCCCATGCGGCAGGTCGTGTGTTCGAATCCCAGCCGCGCCTGGTGGAGATATTTCCGATCTCCGCTTAGAACTGTACCCACGGAATACGCGCTATATAAGCTTCCTATTGATTGATTGATCTCCCAGGTCAACTAATGAGCAGACCTGCTAATGCCTTATCCCCCTTCAAGTGTACATGCAAGCAAAAGACCAAGTGCACATAAAAAAGATCCTGTAATCCACTTTTGAGTTCAGTGAGCTATAGAAACACGAAAATACTCAGCATGCTTCCCCGAAAGCGGCGTATGGCTGCTTAAACGGAGGGTTAAAAACAGTCATACACTTACAAAAAAAACTTGTGCTATAAACACGAGTGTATGTGGGAGTTTGAGCCCATGAGCGAAGAAGAAGAAGACCTGACTGATTGATTTGATTGACTGTGTGTGACCTAGATTGACCAGACTGATTGAATGTGTGTGACCTAGATTCATGAAGCCGCTGAAGAACAAGCACTGGGAGGGGGTGGAGCTGGCGGAGTATCGGCGGCAGTTGAAGGAGCTGGGGGGTGCTGTCTGAAGGAGGCTGTCTTAGGACAGCGTGGAACATGGCTGCTGCTTTTACCTCTACTGTGTCCTAATCATGATGTAGTACGAAAACCAACCGCTACCTGTATGACTACAGTAAACATTTTAGTTTTTTGTATGTCTTTATGAATTAATTGTTTCTTTGTTAAAACTTTGTCATTATCATTATTCCATGCTCATTATTATAGTCACTTCACCGTCTTAATCATCATCATCACCATCATCATCTTCATCATCGCCCCTATCATCTTAGTGCTTTTGTGAACAAGAAACAATTGACAAGTGGCTCTATCCCATCTCCCCCTTTTCCCCGTCGCGATATAACCTTCGTGGTTGAAAACGACGTTAAACACCAAATAAAGAAAGATCGCCCCTATCATCACCTGTTATTACCAATTCAGTGCTCCATATGGCTTTTTGACCAATCAGGACGGATTCTAGGTGACCCTCTAAATGTTAAAACGTTCAGTCAGGGACCCTTTTTGTTTATCAAGCTAAAAATTAACAAGACAAAGTAAAAATTTAAATCAACAATATCAGCGTGATTTATTCTAAAGAATGACACTTCAAATGCTGTCAGATAATACTCTCTTTATCTAAAAAAATACCAAAAAGCGAGTTTTGTCGGTGGGTGCTTTACGGAACAGCAAGGCACCGTCCATCCTCCGAGTGTGCAATGCCGACCTGCTCACTTGAAATCTAAGTTCGGAAAAATCAAGTGAAATTGCGTCACTCGCTTTACGTCAAATGTATATCTTTACGTCATTTTCCATCTGCCTGGAGTCGGTTCTAAATCTGTCGCTCTCTGTTCAACAAGAAAAAGCGAAGCAACCAAAAAGCATGTTCAACATGGTTTATCTTGTGAGATTGTTGTGTGTCAAACACATTTGACCTGTGAATATTCATCACGTCAGGTGTGTTACTCTGATTGGCTGACCCAGGTCACGAGAATTCTTTGACTGACAGGCATAATCAGGTAGGAGCGCTCAAGTTCCCATTGTGGCTGTTCTGTCTAATTCGCGGGGTCGCTTCAATTTTTTTTTTGGTCGAATTAAACGGTAATAAATGTTATTTCTAATATGCTGACTGTTACTGTGTTAGCAAATGATAACAGACATGTCTCACAAATGATATCAGCATTCGCCTAAAAGGCTCATGCTTGATATCTTTTTTCTCGACATGTCTTATCATTTGCTTACAGTCAGCATATTAGAAATAACTCATAATGTATCGAATGGAGATTGGATTTCCCTTCTTTGAGTCATGTGACGTCAGAGGCCGACAAAACTTTATAATTTGGCTTTTCAGGTTGACCGAAACTTCAAAGGAACTACAAAACACACGTCATGTGTTTGATTGCATGTGTGTGTGCTCGTTCAATGTCAAAACAACAACAAAGTCAGTACATGAAGTGTGTTTTGTAGTTCCTTGGAAGTTTCGGTTAACCTGAAACACCCAAATATGAAGCAAATGTGTTTGTTTGCATGTGTGTGTGTACTCGTTCAATCGTCAAAACAACAACAAAGTCATAGTACCTGAAAGGAATTCGATCGATACATAAATGTTATTTGCGTGTTTAACCAAAATATGACATTTTACACAGATCTCGACAGTCATTGTTCACCTCTTGGAGAACAATGACTGTCTCGATCTGTGTAAAATGTCATATTTTGGTCAAACACGCAAATAACGTATATTATCATCATCATCACCATCACCATCACCATCATCATAGCCATCTGAGGAGTGTGTTGCATTGGAGGGAATGACAGTACTTTACACTCCCTTTTTTTGTGTGTGACATTTTGGCCTGTCTTGTAAACAATATGCCATTCCATTTAACACAAGGTGTAATTGTGTTGGTGCAGTTACCTTTTCCTGATCAAAATTTGTTTTTTGGACTGGTCAAAATATATCCAGACTTGTGGGGTCAGTGTGGTGTTACACTGGGGATGGTTGCCCGATTGCAAATACAGGGTTAATTAATCTGTAACAGTCACTTGGAAGACCACCTTTTTTCTTGTTTTGTCATCTTTTTAGAAGAACACTGCGAGATTTCAGCTGCAGATGATCTAAGGCCAAAAAAAAAAATAGTCTGTTTACGGTAACCCGACCGACCCTATTTTTTTCGCGCGACCCTAGACTTTTTTTTGGCATTTGGGGGGAAAAAAAATTTATTTTGTTTAAATAACGTAAAAATATGGTTTTTTGGGGGGGAAAAAACGGGAAAAAAACCCAACAATCCCGACCTACCGACCCTATTTTTTTGGCCTATGTTACCGTAAACAGACTTTTTTTGTGGCCTAAAGCAACATGTATTTGATGTACGTAACATGATCGAATTCCATTTTTGAGGTGTACTAGAAACTTGCATTCTCCCAGTAAGGTAATACATTGTACTACGTTGCAAGCCCCTGGAGCAATTTTTTGATTAGTGCTTTTGTGAACAAGAAACAATTAACAAGTGGCTCTATCCCATCTCCCCCCCTTTCCCCGTCGCGATATAACCTTCGTGGTTGAAAACGACGTTAAACACCAAATAAAGAAAAGAAAGAAAGAATTTTTGAGGTATTGAATGTTTTACGCCATAAAGAGAGGATCTAAGAGCGAGATCCATGACAATGTAATCTGATTTAATGTTCTTTGTTGTCTTACTTTCCGCAATAATTTGGTACCAGTTTTTAGCTGTAGCATATAACAGATTACTGCCATAATTCCTTAACGCTATGATCTACGCAAAAGTTAGAGAACCCTGAACTTGCTCAAATTATTGTATCAAGCAATGGCGAGGGTTGACCTGGCCTCTACTATTTTCAGTAAATGCTTACATACAGATACATTTTTAATGTACTAGGTTTAAACTGTATCTCGACCAGTGTTTTTCAGTCACTGTTTGGACGAAGAAAGTCCAATAAATGTGTCCATCATTTTTTTACTAATCACAAGAAATTGACAGTTTGAATTAATTCATCACTTTTGTGAATAATGCAGCATAAACACTTATTTGAAATCAAAGCAGTTTTTTAGAGAACAGATGCAATATTTGTTGTGATGGTTACGCCAGCATTATTAAAATGTACTGTGTGTGTGATGGGAGTGATAACGGGAATCACGTTTGTGCAATCAGATAGGAATAAACTTTGTGTGCAATGAACTGATCTCCAGTATGCAGTAACAGTGTCTCATGCAGCTTTTGCCCCAAAACAGTATTATAAAAATGCTACAGGTTTATTTATATCTGGGCAAATTCCATGCTTTCTTTTCTTGTACTTTTTGTTCCTATATATATGAGTACATCTATTCCTAAGCAGGACCCTAAGTCTGAAGCTGTGATTGCTGCTAGTTGTGTGTTTGTCTTTATATACTAAACCTGTTGCTGATTTTTATTTTTATTTGATTTTGTATGGTTGTGTTTTTGCATAGCTATTAATTTTGCAACTGTTCTACTCCAATCCAGATTCGACAGGCTTTACATTTGTAAACCAATACACAACTGCTTTCAGATACTGTACTTGCCTGATTTGATACCCTGGTTTGACAGGTTTTAAATCCTTATCCACTTATTTACCTGCTGACTTAACAATCTGACTTAACCCTTTGTTGTTTGCGACAGACCTTGACCCTTTGTTGTGTGTGTCAGACCTTGACCCTTTATTGTGTGTGTCAGACCTTGACCCTTTGTTGTGTGTCAAAACTTGACACTTTTTTGTTTGTCAGACCTTGACCCTTTGTTGTGTGTCAGACCGTGATCCTTTTTTGTTTGTCAGACCTTGACTCTTTGTTGTGTGTGTGTCAGACCTTGTCCCTTTGTTGTGTGTGTGTCAGACCTTGACCCTTTGATGTGTGTGTCAGACCTTGACCCTTTGATGTGTGTCAGACCTTGACCTTGTTGTTTGTGCCAGACCTTGTCCATTTGTTGTGTGTGTGTCAGACCTTGACCCTTTGATGTGTGTGTCAGACCTTGACCCTTTGATGTGTGTCAGACCTTGACCCTTTGGTGTGTGTCAGACCTTGACCTTGTTTGTGCCAGACCTTGACCCTTTGTTGTGTGTCAGACCTTGACCCTTTGTTGTTTGTCAGACCTTGACCTTGTTGTTTGTGCCAGACCTTGACCTTGTTGTTTGTGCCAGATCTTGACCTTGCTTGTGCCAGACCTTGACCTTATCCTTTGGCTTCCAAACACAAACGTATGGTGCTGTGTTTGATTTTGTTGTTCCTTGCTTCTTCTTCATGGTTTTTTTCTCCCTTATTCTTGTTGTTATTGTTGTTCTTGATCTTTTTGTTTTGGTTTTGTGTACAAAGGCTGCGAATGTATGTATAAGTTTATGGGTGTTTTGTTTGTTGTGGTGAGGGGGTTGTTTTGCTTTTATGAAACCTCATTATGTTCTTATTGAAGCAATGTCTTGTCAATCATTTGTGCATGAGGATGATGGGAAGGTAAAAGAGAAAGGTGGAACAATTAATACAGGTAATACATGTATAAGTAACACCTTTAAAGTGTTGTTCTTTTTCTGTTCCCGCTCTCTGTCTCCGTCTCTCTGAGCCTCTCTCTCTCTTTCTCTAACACACACAAACACTCACACACACATTCATACACATCAAAATGAAATTTGTATGCGTTCACCTTTTCATGCTGTTGCCTGTTTGGCCAAGAACCTCACAATGTCAGTTTTTTTGTTTACTTTTATTCAGGTTGGGAAGAAAGCAGCACAATATCGTTTATTATTGAAGTGAATACTCAAGTGTAAAAATCTCTCTCTCTCTCTCTCTCTGCCCCCTCCCCTCTCTCTTTCTCTTTCTGTTGCACACAAGCACACACAATCAATTACCAAATACCCGGATGCAAGACAATATTTAAAACAAATACACTGTTTTGATTTCTATATCACAGTAAGAACTTTGAGCAACCAAAAATAAAATACAGTAGCAAAAATAATACAATATATATAATACTTTTGACACCAGAATATGTGATGGGCACATTTTATGTCAGATGAGGAAGTATTGTAAATTCGTATTTACAAAGTCAAAATGCTGTGTAGGAGTCAACCATATGTAGAGTTTCAAGTGTACTCAACAGAAATGTTATTCTCGTGGAGTTCAAGGAATGAACTTGGTCACACTCGGAGAAAAAAAAGACATCAAGAAAAAAGTCATCAAGATGTGTGTATGCTATTTCATACTTATGTACAGGAGTTATGAGGGAGGAGGTTTACATACACCTGTGGGAACAGGTGATAGTGCAAATCAAAAATGCAAGTCAGACAAGTTAGGGAACAATTCAGTTTGGCACTCACTGAATCTTTCTTCCTATAAATGTTGATACATCACACATCGCACATCACCAAAAGCTTGTCTGTGCAAACAGATTTTCGGGAAACCAATCACTAGCGAGGGGTGTGAATGAAACACGCACAGCTTCCGACAGACCCCTCGCTAATGATTGGCCCCTCCAATATTTGTACGAGGTATTCCAAGAAAATGTCACTCTCCCACAACCCATACAAACCCGACGGAGTTATTTTCGGAATTTGTCAATAGTTGACACATCACACATCACTTCCAGTTTGTCTGTACAAATGATTGGCCTCTGGGATTCAGTGAGGATGAGCACATCTAAAAGAGTTGAATGCCACGAACTGTAACATAATACTGATGGATATGTAATACTGCACTTCTATCAAAAAGGATTTCCTGTTTATCTACAAACAAGCATGTACATGTTCTTTGAGTTACTTCCACTCACAATGACTCTCAAGGCGTTGTTAACTGTGGACGTATATTTATTTAACTCTTGCAACATCTTGAACTAACTCCAGAACTGAACAGAACCTAACACAAAGATGGCGACTTCCAACAGTGGTGCGTGCGCTATCACGTGGTTAACCGTTTCGCGCCATATGACGGCCACATGACGTAATCACAAGAATGACGTAAAATCACAACACACAACTAAACGATATATCCCTGTATTTGTGCAGCTTCCATTTCTGAGAGTAAACCTCCAAATCAAGGACACCTTCAATGATCCCTTCGTCTATTAACCTCACCAACATAAACGGACACCTGCAATAGAGGGACACTTTTGTCTTTCCCCAAGACTGTCCTGGCAGCACAGGTACCACTGTATTTGAGCACACATGCACTGCTATGACGTCACTGCAACGTCCAATGACGTCGCTCACCCACCACAAGGTCGGCTTCAAGCTGATTTGCTATCACTGCAATGTTCATAGAGAGATACTACATGACTTGCTGTGTGATGCCTGATTTACACGATTGTTGTTGTTTATGTTTAGCCTTTTAATACCGAAATGCGACTGAAAAAAATTGAGAAAAAAAAGCATTGAGTGTAACCCTGGTATCACACAGCAAGCCATGTAGTATTCTCTATGAACATTACTGTTATATCAGATCGGCTTGAAGACCTTGTCTGCTTGGGTCATCATTGAACATAGCACTGATATCAGATCAGCTTTCGGTGACTTTGTCATCATAAGCAGTGGATAATCACTTCTGAGGTCCCTGCCAGACTGTAGTTTGACCCAACCTCATTAGCATGATACACACACTTATGAAGATAGGGTTTATTTATGACATGGGTGGTCTCATGTAGCATAAAATTGTGCCCCACAAAGCCGACAAGGTCTTCAAGCAGATCTGATGTATCTGCAATGTTCATGTTCATTTCTTCAAGCTGATCTGATTTATGTGCATGTCCATGTTCACGTTTTCAAGCTGCCTGCTGGTGAGCAAAGGGGTGGCGGCGGGGAGATTCCGTTCGTTCCAGGCTGGACTCGAACTGCTGTTTTTCCTGGGACCACTTGCTGGTCAGATCGTGGTCCACGCGCTCCATGAAAGCGCTGTAGGGGTTACGGTGCCTCAACCTGTGCCTCTGCAAACACACATACACAGAATCAGCACTCAAACCGATCCTGTGTCTCAGTCTTGCCCTCAGAGTCAAAAGTCACTGTACATATTGTTTCTTCAGAGTCCAAGTTCATTATGCAAAGAAATGTTAAATAGAGCCAGAACAATGATGGCGTCATACTGCCTATAAAAAGTAAAAGACAATCAAACACATATGAGAACTCATCGTCATCAAGTCAAAACTCTATCACTTACAAGGCAAATAAATGGCCAGCTTTATACAAATTAATGATTGTCAACAGTTGTCATTGATAGCCAATAACCTACAAACAGTGCTTTTGTCACTTACACTTTAATTGTATAAATAACATAATACGTCATTACATTCTTTGCATCTGATGTACCAATCTCTTTATTAAAACATGCACCCTGCAGATGTTTGTTTGTGTGTGTGTTTTTTTGACTCACATGCGAAGCAAAAGTGAGTCTATGTACTCACCCGAGTCGTCCGTCCGGACGTCCGGAAAACTTTAACGTTGGATATTTCTTGGACACTATTCAGTCTATCAGTACCAAATTTGGCAAGATGGTGTATGATGACAAGGCCCCAAAAAACATACATAGCATCTTGACCTTGCTTCAAGGTCAAGGTCGCAGGGGCCATAAATGTTGCCTAAAAAAAGCTATTTTTCACATTTTTCCCATTTTCTCTGAAGTTTTTGAGATTCAATACCTCACCTATATATGATATATAGGGCAAAGTAAGCCCCATCTTTTGATACCAGTTTGGTTTACCTTGCTTCAAGGTCAAGGTCACAGGAGCTCTTCAAAGTTGGATTGTATACATATTTTGAAGTGACCTTGACCCTGAACTATGGAAGATAACTGTTTCAAACTTAAAAATTATGTGGGGCACATGTTATGCTTTTATCATGAGACACATTTGGTCACATATGATCAAGGTCAAGGTCACTTTGACCCTTATGAAATGTGACCAAAATAAGGTAGTGAACCACTAAAAGTGACCATATCTCATGGTAGAAAGAGCCAATAAGCACCATTGTACTTCCTATGTCTTGAATTAACAGCTTTGTGTTGCATGACCTTGGATGACCTTGACCTTGGGTCAAGGTCACATGTATTTTGGTATGAAAAATGTGTAAAGCAGTTCTTAGTGTATGATGTCATTGCTATGTCAAGGTCAAGCATGCGAGTCGTATGGGCTTTGCCCTTCTTGTTTTTTATCCATTTTATGTGTGTTTTCCCGTCGCGATATAACCTTCGTGGTTGAAAACGACGTTAAACACCAAATAAAGAAAGAAAGTGTGTGTTTGGTTGTTGTTTCCCCCAATGATGATAAAATTAACTAAACTAACCGTGAACCCTTCAAACTTCTGCGGCCATTGAGTCCTGTTAAGGACGAGCTTTGAGTCCCACTTGGGTTTGGCTGACAGCGGTGGCGCCATCTGTCGGCCCGTCATGTCTCGGTCCTCTGGGCCAAGGTGAAGGCCATGGACTGGGTAAACAAGAGCCAGGCATGAGATCACTTCACAATAGGGCATCTCACACCACTGTGGAAGATGCGAGAAAAAGATACTTTACTATATGTTTGGGTTGGGTTACTTCCCATGCTTGGGTACGAAATGCTGGTTACTAGGCCGCTGCCTCACAGACGGCCAGCGCTATATATGCGTCTTGTCTTTCACAACCGGCATACAAACCCGCCGCGTCGACGGAGTTGTTTTCTAGAATCGTCTATCACTAGACTTCGTGGTGCGTTTTCGAGCAAATCGTGCCGTGTGTCGCTAGATTAAGGTTCAGTGGATTCCCCACCATCTTTAGATTCGTCAAATCGTGCCGTGTGTCGCTAGATTAAGGTTCAGTGGATTCCCAACAATCTTTAGATTCGTCAAATCGTGCCGTGTGTCGCTAGATTAAGGTTCAGTGGATTCCCCACAATCTTTAGATTCGTCAAATCGTGCCGTGTGTCGCTAGATTAAGGTTCAGTGGATTCCCCACAATCTTTAGATTCGTCAAATCGTGCCGTGTGTCGCTAGATTAAGGTTCAGTGGATTCCCCACAATCTTTAGATTCGTCAAATCGTGCCGTGTGTCGCTAGATTAAGGTTCAGTGGATTCCCCACAATCTTTAGATTCGTCAAATCGTGCCGTGTGTCGCTAGATTAAGGTTCAGTGGATTCCCCACAATCTTTAGATTCGTCAAATTCGCCAAAAACTCCTGCCAAACGGTCAGATAAATATTATCCCTTTAAACAGCCATCCTACACTGTTTCCGTTATGTCACAACGAAATGAACATCACACCATGGCCCATGCACTTACTGGTGTCCAGTCGATTTGTTTTAAAGTGAAGGTTGTAGGGGTCCCTCTCATAGTCTGTCTCAAATTCGTCCAGTCCTAGCTTTTTGAGTGGAGGGTACTGAAAACAAACGTGACAAAGATAAATGACTAAACATTTAATTAATCACTCATTTTGTTGAACACCACATGGAACACAGTCATGACTCATTCCTTTTTGAGTCAAGGGGGGGAGGGGGGGTCACAAAACCAAAACCTGTGTATCCAGCACATACACAAAACACAAAAATAAGAAAACAATAACAAAACAAAATCTACAAAACCAAACAATTAAATTGAATGAAACCAGAGACTCTCAACAGTCTCTGATGAAACTATGCAATCACGTTGGAAGCAGCGTAGCAGTAGAAGATCATGTTGTGAGCACAGACCTGTCTGAAGTCATGTGGTTTGGGCGACTGGTACTCCCCAGCAGGGTTCATGCCGTGCGTGACGAAGCGCTTCTTGGCGGTGAAGGGGCGCGCCACGTGGAAGCGCGTCTTGAAGTTGGGGGGACTGGACGGTCTCTGGCGGAAGATGAGGGGCATGAGGTTGCCGCGGTGACGTGTGACCTTCTCTCTCTGACCCGGGATGGTGCCGTAGAGCCAGGGCTGCTGGGAGTCCACAGTGTTCCGTTTGGGCGGCTTGGGGTCGAACACCAGGTATCTGCACGTACAGCGAGGAGCTGGTTGACAATAGATACATTCCAGAAATCGTGTTTGCACGGGTTGTCAAAGAGTGAATGCTCTAGCCTTTAGTGAGACAAGCTTTCTACACGTGCTACTTCAGTTTCCACAGTGTTTCAGACACACCCATCGCTAGAGACTGGCCTATAATGTCTCGTAGGAAAATTTGACTCACTAAAAGCCACATTGTACATAGTCCTACTGGCAAACCTTGCACACATTATATAGTGTTCACTAGCGTTAAAATGAACAGTTGTGAACACTGTGTTAATTTAAGTGTGCCTCTTTTGCTAGAAGAATTATCTACCACGTCACGAAGTGTTCAAAACTTGTCACAGAAATGTGTTCAAAAGTGGAACGCTTCTGTTTGGAGCCGTAGAGGCAATGCATGGTGATGGAACTTGAAACGTACAATGGACGATGTGTGTGGCGCAGGGGAGGAAGATGTTCATTGAGAAGTGGGGCATATATCATTCTGATAAGCATCGCTCCACGGCTATTGCCAGTTGTCTCTCTGACCGGACGCTACAGTCCTACGCGAATCTATCAAAACAAGAATACAGAGTTATCTCCCATATGTTTTTCGCGAGCACTGATCTAAATTTGAGATCAGTGTTCGCGAGACGAAAATTATTGCAGATGGCCGACTTCGACAGTGATCCTCCGTTCTGTTCTTCACAGTTATGATAAAGACATCGTTCTAAGGTCAAAACAAGTCAAAATGTTGGGACTGCTGCCGGAAGGAGACCGTAATATATGGTTTCATCACTGTCAACTGCATGTTACAGAAAAAATCGTCTGCTCCGGTGAGCGCCGAACCCAAACGGTTGATTATCACGTGACACTTTTGTCATATTTAGAGTTGTTTGCACAGTAAATACAGCCGCGAAAAATAGCTCGCTTGAAACTGTCTTACATATCAATTCCTTTGTAATTTAAAAATTACAGAACACCATGAAAAATCATTATCGACGATCGTGAATCTGCTTATATCAATAATATATTACAAAAAGCTCTAAATATGTAAAAAAAAAATAAAAAAATTAAAAAAAAAATCGGTTTCTTTGCCAGACAAGGAAACTCAAGGCATCCTGTCAGGGAGAGAATGAGCCGAACTCATTTTGACATGAGTTCAGGATGCATCACTAATATGCAGTGCGTCGTCTGTGCTGCTGAAACTGCGCAGGTATATTCTGCCCTCAATGGTCACAAGAAGACGCTGTGCCGTCAGCTTCACTGTCCAGTCTGTTTGGTTTGGAGTGTAATTCAATTCAATTCAATTCAATTCAATAATTCAATTCAATTCAATAAAAACGTCAGTATCTGAATGCAACAAACAGAAGTTTTTCTTTTGGCTCGTATATAACATCACATAAAAACACACTCCCAGAACATATAGATCTCATACCTGAAGTCAGGTGGCGGCCTCTTCCAGATGTCGTGGTCACGTGTGTGTGGCGGCACATTGTACGTCTCGCTGCGTGTCTGCAGCAGTGCCTCGTCCGCGTCGTGCGACGTCTTGGCGTGGAAGCCGAACTGTACGATGCCGCCAAGCGAGGACTGCCCGTCGTCACTGGGGGACGTGGTCGCGCTGTCAAAGCCACCTCCGTGCGACTCCGGCCCGCTCATCATGACGCCGCTTCGACCCCTGATTGGCAGATGGTGTTTTCTGGAGAGCACACGTTCAATTCGTTTCACGTCTCATGCTTTTTTCTCTCCCTGCCTTTGTTTGCTTTTAAGTATTGGTGGTAAAAACAAAGAGCGAAACAACACACAAGATACACTGCGGTGATTAAATAAAAACCCAAGGAAAATTAAAAAGAAAGAAAGAAAGAAAGAAGTCGCGTAAGGCGAAAATACAACACTGATCAAATTCACAGAATGAAACTGAACGCACTGCATTTTTTCCGCAAGACCGTATACTCGTAGCATCATCTGTCCACCGCTTGTTCTGAGCGTGTTTTTAATCCAAACATATCATATCTATATGTTTTTGGAATCAGGAACCGACAAGGAATAAGATGAAATTGTTTTTAAATCGATTTCGGAAATTTAATTTTAATCATAATTTTTATATTTCAAAGCTTGTTTTTAATCCGAATATAACATATTTATATGTTTTTGGAATCAGCAAATAATGACAAATAAGATGAAATTGTTTTTGGATCGTTTTATAACATAATAATTTTAATTACAATTTTCAGATTTTTAATGGCCAAAATTATCATTTAATTTTTAAGCCTCTAAGCTGAAATGCAATACCAAAGTCCGGCCTTCGTCGAACATTGCTTGGCCAAAATGTCAATAATTTTATTAAAAAATGAGGGTGTGACAGTGCCGCCTCAACTTTTACGAAAAGCCGGATATGACGTCATCAAAGACATTTATCGAAAAAATGAAGACAAAATGTCTGGGGATATCATGCCCAGGAACTCTCATGTAAAATGTCATAAAGATCGGTCCAGTAGTTTACTCTGAATCGCTCTACACAGGTCTACACACACACAGACACACATACACATACACATACACACATACACCACGACCCTCGTTTCGATTCCCCCTCTATGTTAAAACATTTAGTCAAAACTTGACTAAATGTAAAAAGAAAAAGAGAGAAGCAGAATATAACACCGGTACACTACCGTCCTTACAGTTAATAAGTAACAGTTTTTCTTTAAAAAATAAAAAAAACACGTTTAAAAAGAGCGTTTGGGGTATGGCGTATGTCCGGCTGGTGTGATTGAATGGTAGCGACTACTGGAGTTAAATAAACACATTTCCTTTCGCCCATAAACGTAAACCAATAACAGGGGTTTTCTGTTGGTAAAGCTTCAAAGCTTTTCAAGCTCATCTTTAGAAGGTGTCCGTCTGATTGTGGTTGTTGGGAACATATCACTTTCATTTTCCGTACTAATGAATAATTCTCTCGGCAAAGCTGAGCTTACTTGTGTACATGTATGCCTTGAAGTGCTGCATGCAAGACTGCATCAATAGAACAGTGCAACCCGCCTTTTAAGACCTCCAAAAATCTTAGAAAATCGGGTCTGAAAAAGGAGTGTCTTAGAATGGAGTTAATTTTTTGTACAGAGGTTATGAACAGAATGTCTGAGAAAACAAGGTCTTAAAAAGGAGGTAGTCTTAAAAGAGGGGTTCCACTGTAACACATTTCGTCCCTAAACAATATAACATTTATTTGACGGGTGACAAGCAACAGTGTAAGTAAGGGGCACGATGTCAATAACCCAGTCACACTCGAACTTTTTGGTTTTTGTTTGTTTGTTTTTTTGGTGTTGTCCAAACACCTGTTCCTTGTCTCGGTGTGCTCTCACTGTTCCATCCACATCTGAATATTCGTTCTGCTGCCAGACTTACCGATTTTACGGGTCGTTGCGGTGGGCTACCGTATACACTGACTGCACTGCTGCCGAGTCACTTCGACGGTGTTCAGTAGTGGTTGTGTCCCGAGCCAACGGACTCAGCCCACTACCTACCATGCCCCCTTCTAACGACACAGTCTTGTATTTGATGATTATAAGAAACTTAAGATTCTCCCATTAAAAGAAAGATTTAAATTAAATGAAGGCGTGCTCCTTCACAAAATACTTTCCGGCCGTGCACCACGAACTTTCGTTGCAAACTTTAAAGTCAAACCAAACCGAAAGTTTAACGTCCCAATTCCAAGGATAGATCTCTTCAAATCAAGCGTAGCCTTCTTTATTTGGTGTTTAACGTCGTTTTCAACCGTTCAAGGTTATATCGCGACGGGGAAAGAGGGGGGGGGGGGATGGGATAGAGCCACTTGTTAATTGTTTCTTGTTCACAAAAGCACTAATCAAAAAATTGCTCCAGGGGCTTGCAACGTAGTACAATATATGACCTTACTGGGAGAATGCAAGTTTCCAGTACAAAGGACTTAACATTTCTTACATACTGCTTGACTAAAATCTTTACAAACATTGACTATATTCTATACAAGAAACACTTAACAAGGGTAAAAGGAGAAACAGAATCCGTTAGTCGCCTCTTACGACATGCTGGGGAGCATCGGGTAAATTCTTCCCCCGAACCCGCGGGGGGTAAGCTTAGCCTATTCTGGTAGCGTCCTGTGTAATTCTCTCCCGGAATTTGTGAGAGTCCCAATGAGTCTCAATACTTTCAAAAAACACCTTTCACTATATTCAATGTTAAATTACGAAAAATCACAGTGATGGAAGACTTCGTTTGATTATATTTTCATTTGTCCAAAGCATCAGTGTTCATTATATCCACACAAAAACACTCAAAGCTTTAATAACACATTTACTCATGCATGTGTATTCAGCATTGTTTTCACTACGTTACATATACGACGCTTTATATTTGTGTATAATATGTAATGTGTAAATATTCATATGTTGTTGTTTTTGTCTACCTTTTTTTCTACGTTAATATCCGTGTAAATATGTGATTAGATTAGTCCCCTCTCTGGGCGAGGGCTGGTTGAAAAAAAGCTCGTTGTATTGCTTATGCCACAACCCTCGAAAAATAAAATTTGATTTGATTTGATTTGATTTGATTTGATTAACTGTTAAGTCCCGGAGACGGACTGAGTGAGCGTCCCCTCCAGAGAGCAGACCGCCACTCCGTCCCTCAGTCGACCCCCCGGAACGTCACACGTTCAAGACTGACAGCAGAACTACTTTTCAGGGAAGGATGGAACAGGAACAGTGAGACCAAGGTCACCATGAGAGCTCCGGGCATGAAGGGCCACAAGAGCTAGGACAATTTATAATTGTGGATGATTAATGAGGTGGGGATGATTATAATGATGATGCTATGGATTTCCAATTTGGTTTGAGACCACGTGACAGGGCAGCACTCTACGCTTACTTTCATAATATATTCTGGCGTCAACCAGACCCGACCGGCACGGTTGGCCTAGTGGTAATTAGGCGTCCGCCCCGTCATCGGGAGGTCGTGGGTTCGAACCCCGGCCGGGTCATACCTAAGACTTAAAAATTGGCAATCTAGTGGCTGCTCCGCCTGGCGTCTGGTATTTTGGGGTTAGTCACAGTGCTAGGACTGGTTGGTCCGGTGTCAGAATAATGTTACTGGATGAGACATGAAGCCTGTGCTGCGACTTCTCATTGTCTTGTGTGTGGCGCACGTTATATGTCAAAGCAGCACCGCCCTGATATGGTCCTTTGTGGTCGGCTGGGCGTTAAGCAAACAAACAAACAAGTCGCGTAAGGCGAAAATACAACATTTAGTCAAGCTGTCGAACTCACAGAATGAGGCTGAACGCAATGCAATTTTTCAGCAAGACCGTTTACTCGTAGCATCGTCAGTCCACCGCTCGTGGCAAAGGCAGTGACATTGACAAGAAGAGCGGGGTAGTAGTTGCGCTGAGAAGGATAGCACGCTTTTCTGTACCTCTCTTTTCGTTTTAACTTTCTGAGCGTGTTTTTTAATCCAAACATATCATATATATATGTTTTTGGAATCAGGAACCGACAAGGAATAAGATGAAAGTGTTTTTAAATTGATTTCGAAAATTCAATTTTGATCATAAGTTTTATATTTTTAATTTTCAGAGCTTGTTTTTAATCCAAATATAACATATTTATATGTTTTTGGAATCAGAAAATGATGAAGAATATAAGATGGACGTAAATTTGGATCGTTTTATAAAAATTTTTTTTTTTTACAATTTTCAGATTTTTAATGACCAAAGTCATTAATTAATTTTTAAGCCACCAAGCTGAAATGCAATACCGAAGTCCGGCCTTTGGCGAAGATTGCTTGGCCAAAATTTTAATCAATTTGATTGAAAAATGAGGGTGTGACAGTGCCGCCTCAACTTTTACAAAAAGCCGGATATGACGTCATCAAAGACGTTTATCGAAAAAAAGAAAAAAGCATCCGGGGATATCAATTCCAGGAACTCTCATGTAAAATGTCATAAAGATCGGTCCAGTAGTTTGGTCTGAATCGCTCTACACACACACACGCACAGACACACACACACACACACACACACACACACATACACCACGACCCTCGTCTTGATTCCCCATCTATGTTAAAACATTTAGTCAAAACTTGACTAAATGTAAAAACCAGGCCCGAGAACTGCTGCACCTGCGGTGTTAGTCAGGTAGACAGAACCTGAGCACCCTTAAAGTCGCATTCGTGAAGTGAATGACACTCGGCTGTGTGATCCCAGCCTTCCCATACGAACCATAGCACTTCCACTCTGGGAGTCGGCCGTAGCCCGAAAAACCCACATGACTCTGATGGGATTCGAACCCATGACCTCCCGGTCAGCAGCCTGAGGGAACCACTGCGCTACGGGGGGCGGTGTCACACTCGAACTATTGTTCCGTCCGTCTGTCAGTGGGTTGTCTGGTCAAAATGTCAGTCGCTTGATCACATGTTGGAAACCGTTGGCAAGTTTTGGCATTAGTGTTCATTGGTCTGCTGAATAGATCGTCAAAGTTTCAATCACTCAGTCGTCCTAAAACGTTTGCAAGAGCTAGCTGTTTTATCAGTCTGTTTGTCAGTTGGTTGTGTTTTCAAAATTCCAGACGCTCCAAACAGCTTACGTATGAGGTGTCTCTGAGCACCATCGTACGGAGGGATTCTGCGGGCATCGCAGCAAAAAGAAAGAGGGTCATTTTTCTCGGACTCACGAGGCAGATGCCAGACAGGTAACACTCGGTCTCAAGACTGCAAAGATCTCTTGGTTTATTTTAGAGCTCTTTTGGGTTGTTCTCTAGTGTGGAAACGGGTGGTTGCGCGTGAGTTCAGTTTTCTCAGCCATTTGTCAGCCGTTTGATTACACTGAAATGGTCACTTTTTGCTTACTTCAATGGTTTCCCTTCTCTGCCCCCCCCCCCCCCCCCTCCCCTCCCGCTCGCCCTCAACCACACTCCATCTTTCACTGAGTGCTCGAAGGAAATCCATATCAATCAAACCGGCGAGGAAATGTTGGCGATAACAAAAAGCACATTGATTTATAGGATCCCCAGCTCAAAGACCAACAAACATTGATCACGGCTTTCCTACCAGTGGCGGGTTGGTCAGAGCCGGAAAAGAACACCGGTGTAACGTACGATGTGAGATTGGCCCCTCTGTCACCTTACCCCCTTGATATATACTCGAGACTGAAATGTTGTTTCCTTGTAAAATTAAAGAAGTGAATTTATTTAAGGACAAAAAGCATGTCAGTTTCCTGCATGTGAAGAAAATTAGTGGTGAAATGTAATAGATTTCACCCAAAATTCAGTGTTCAGTGTGGAGTTAATACAAGATCAACGAGGCCGAGGGCGAAAGATGACAGAGTGGCCAATCTCACATCGCTACACCGTCAGTCCATTCCCTGCACGGGAACAGCTTTCCTCTCGCTCTGTGCACGCGGGACAAAAGATGCAATATCACGGAGGGAATTGCTGGGGGAGTAACAATACAGTTAGTCTAAGATTATATCGTCTGCAGCGTGCATAAATAGAGATTGAATGTCAAAGTTACAGAACTCAGAATGCGATTCACTAACAAATAAAACGTTTAAGCAAGTTGCGTAAAGCGATATCAAAACATTTAGTCAATCTGTCGGCCTAAAACCAAAACATCAACACTGAAAACCAGTCATGCATCAGGTAGTAAGGATTGTGTAGCCCAAACCCGAAGACCGAGACAGATTGCGCTTGTCTCGTTAAAGCATGCGAACGCAGTACCTATATATTTTGCATAAACCGATTATCTTAAATTCTGTGCAAATGTTCGGAGTAAACATGACATATTTGATATATTTTTGGATTCAGGAGAAGATAAGGAATGCAATGCAATTATTTTTAAATCTGCAAGTAAAAATTTGATCCGGACTGAGTCAAAGATTGACCAAAATTTCAATAAAATGTGTTGAAAAATGAGGCCGCCACAGTGCCGCCTAAACTTTCACCATAAGCCAGCTTTGACGTTATTAACATTTATCGCAAAAATGAAGAAAAAAGTCTGGGGGTATCATCTGAAAGAATTTGTATGTAAAGTCTCATGAAGGTCGGTCCTGAAGTTTTCTTAGCTTCGCTCTAAAAAAAAAAACTAAAAAAACTCAGTCACACACACACACACACCTGCGCGCGCGCGCGCGCACGCACGCACACACGTACGCACACATACACACACACACACACACACCGTGCAAACACACACACACACACACCGTGCAAACACACACACACACACACCACCCTGCACACGCACCTTGTAAACACACACACACACACACACACACACACACACACACACACACATATACTTGCTTGGATTAATGTGTGTTGCATAACGTTCTGGCATGGATATAGTTATGTGCGGTTTATGAAATTCTGGCGACATTAATTTATGTGTGGCGCATACATTTCTGGCATGGATTT
This sequence comes from Littorina saxatilis, assembly GCF_037325665.1. Classification (NCBI taxonomy): domain Eukaryota; kingdom Metazoa; phylum Mollusca; class Gastropoda; order Littorinimorpha; family Littorinidae; genus Littorina; species Littorina saxatilis. The sequence continues at coordinate 16,440,718 of NC_090256.1, read as the reverse complement.
ATGTGTGATGCATAATGTTCTGGCATGGATTTCTGGATTTCAGTGAGGCGCATGATTTTGCGTCCAAAGACCATCATGGGTTTCAACATTAACATAACAAAACGTAGTGAGTGAGTGGGCTGTTTTGAAATGTTTCAAGTGTTTAAATGATAGCTAACTTGTAAAACCTGCCTGCGAAAGTTTGCATTACTTTGGGTAACAATGATGATAAAGTCATGTCCTTAAAACATTTTTTTTAAATGTCAAAAACGATCAACTTAATTATCAAAGACGAAATTAATCCCTGCAAATAAACAAGGGATTAAGTGGCTACTACATACATACAAACCCTTACTTTCAATAGGCCATAAATAACTCAATTCAATATCAAACGTTATCAATCAGAATTCCTTCTGTTTGCTCATGTCAGTGTTTTTTTAATTTAGGCTGTCTATATCTATATTTGTCTCTGTCTACAAAGACGTGAGAAGCATAAGCTCGTCGTGGACATAATCTCATCGTGCTATTACTAAGCACACAAAACGCCCTAAACTATAAAGCCCGTTTATGTATGTATGAACACTCTCTTAAATCATTTTCACCACAAACCGGCGATTTACGAGCGATTGTTACAAACTTTACAAGCGCGTGTCGAGCCAGTAGTACGAGAGGATATATAGACCCTTTGTAGTCGGCAGGAAAGTATGTAAGTGTATTAAGCGGTGACAAAGTTATGACTTCCCTCTACAAACAGGCCTGCCGTAGTCCACTTACCGTCACCTCAAGACGCGGCACAGTCAAAGTGCAAGTGGAAACAAAATCCCGGGTAGATCTTCACAATATCCCAGACACAGATGGAAAAAAGTCACGGGTGATAATCACTATAACTACTACCCCGGGTATGTGTGGGTTAATATCCAGTGACCCCGGGTATCTCAGACACTGTCACGTTTCAATATATCACTCAAGGTGATTATGAACCGGTTAATTACTACTAATTAACTAACCACACCACGATCCACTCTCGCAGGCATACAATTAAATAGAGTCAACAAAAGTATAAGTTTCAGACGCCTGTTTATGTATAAACTCTCCACCTCCCTCGAGCCTTCACTCAAAATATGTTCCTTTTACGTTCTCAACACGTAAAAAACCAGTGTTCACTGACAAAATGCCAGTAGTATGTAGAAAATTATAGGAACACGCTGAACCCGTGTAAATATAGTTAAATGAGAATGTTCTGTTCGAAAAGCTCTAGTTCGTGCAGGTGTCCACACCCCACGTTGTCACTACTCCAATGAAATCATAGATACGAAAAGACAACGGTGGTCAACGGGGTGCGTACGACATGGTGCACTTAGCTTTATCTCTGCTGCTGCTGCTTAGCCGGTATGCTGGTTAGTCGGTTCGCTGGTTAGCCGGTCCGCTGGTTAGCCGGTTCGCTGGTTAGCCGGTCCGCTGGTTAGCCGGTCTCCTGGTTAGCCGGTCTCCTGGTTAGCGTAGCCTCAACAGTTCCCGCCAGAGTCAGCCGTGCCGATGTTACGGGAACGTAACGAACGAACGAAACGAACGAACGAAGGAAGGCTGCAAACAGAAAGCATCGGTGCACTAAACATGTCAGCTACCCCTCACCCACCACCTTAAAACATGTCATCTTTAAATATCTCATCGAGCACGTGGGCCTGCACAAAACTGACTTTTTACAACAACAAAACAGCCATTTTCCGTCCTTCTCTCCCTATCTGCAAAAACCATATACAGATTAGTATTTTAGCGTCACAGAGAGTAAATTATGCGCTAACCTGGAAAGAACAACAGAGAGTATTTCATTCCACAACACAGACTCATCAACAGCGTTAAATAATGATTTATTACCTCAAAAGCCTATGATTGTAACTCTCAATGGAAGCAAAGTCCGCCTCCTCCCTGGAACAGTCTCTGTTCGTCAACAGTGACCCAAAACGTCCAGAACCCCTTGTCGAATCCTTATGCGAAAGCCATCGCCGACGAAGGAAATGTGACGACTTGTCCTCAGCAAAATACGTGGCAGAGGAAAGGAATAACTTGTGGAAGTTCCCCTAGAGTGCCGAATATGATACTCGGTGAAAAACCATCATACTCTGGTAACTGTGTGTTAGGTCCTTCCCCTTCTGCCGCTGGGTGTCAAGTGTGTCGTCCTTGAGTCTCTGACAGACCACCTAGCCAAATACACGTGACTGACCTTGTCACCAAACCAGTCCAGCTATACACAGTTTTGCCTCCCCAAGCAGGAAAAAGACACGAGAAACTCAATCCCTGAAAATCCCGTGCGCGCTGTCAGCGAAAAAAACCGTCAGCCCTATGACAGCAGAAACCTGCACTGTGAAGCTCGTGCGTTTCAAAACATCCGTGCTCGGGAGCACTGTCAGCAAAAACTCTGCTGTGTCCAATATCACGCACAGGCGCTTTCTATCATACATTGACCCAGAACAGGCACTCCACTGAGTGACGCTTTCTTGGTCTCTGTCACCCGATCGTGACACACCTCCCCTCTTCAAGACGAAACCTCGGTTTCGCTCACAGTCATGTTCTCCTCTACAGCCCGAGAGAGAAAGTCAGCTCCAACATTGTTGGCGCCCGGAATGACGCGTACCGTGAATTGGTACGGTTGGAGAATCAACGCCCAGCGCATAAGTCTGGCGTTTGCCAACCTTGCAACCTGAAGATATTGCAGAGGTTGATGGTCCGTCTCCAGACAGAAAGGTCGTCCGTACAGGTACGCTTCGAACTTCTGGATGCCCCAGACAATGGCGAGACACTCGCGTTCAACCGTTGCATACGCTGCCTCGGCCGAGGTCAGCTTACGGCTGGCGAAGCAAACAGGGTGCAAAAACCCCTCTGTCTCCTGAAGCAACACTGCCCCAAGTCCCTTCCCTGAAGCGTCTGTCCTCAGCACGAAGTCCTTGTTCAGGTCTGGTAGTCGGAGAATAGGCTGACTGGTGAGTCGCCTCTTCAGGGTGTTGAATGCGGAGCTACATTCCTCAGTCCACACTACAACGGTCGGTTGTAGTTTCTTGGTAAGGTTGGTCAGTGGTAGAGCGATTTCGGCAAAGTGCGGGATGAAGCGTCTATAGAAGCTGGCTAGGCCCAGGAAAGACCTGACTTCTTTCTTCGTGCGCGGTGGCTCCGCCTCCCGAATCTTCTGGATCTTGTCGTCCTCTGGAACGAGCAATCCCTCGCCGACAACATGACCCAGGAAAGACAATTCCCGGAATCCCAAGTAGCACTTGGACGGTTTAGCTCCCAGATTTCCGTCCTTCAACCTTCCGAACACGTCGCGCAGGGCGTCGAGATGTTCAGTCCATGTCTCTGTCGCGATCAGCACATCGTCGATGAAACTGCTGATGTCCTCGCGCTTCAATGGTTCCAAAAGTTTCCTCATCATGCGAGTGAAGACGGCACCTGCATTCTGTAGACCAAAAGGCATGACTGTCCACTGGAACTGGCCGAATGGAGTGGTAAATGCAGTCTTTGGGCGGTCTTCCTCGGCAACTGGGATTTGCCAGTATCCCTTGGTGAGGTCCAGTTTGGAAAAGTACTTGGCCTTGGCCAAGTGACTGAAGAGGTAGTCCACATCAGGCATGGGTTCCGCGTCAAACGCCGTAATCTTGTTCAGCTTCCGGTAGTCAACACAGAACCTGACGCGTCCATCCTTCTTCTTTACAAGCACAATTGGTGAACTGTAGGGAGAGTTCGCTGGCTCGATGACGCCCAACTTCGTCATGTCGGCGATTTCCTTCCTGACCACCTCCTTCTGGGCATGAGGCATGGGATACTGCTTCGTCCTCACTGGCTGTTTCTCCAGCAAGTCGAAGGTAAACTCCTCTAGATGCGTCTGAAGTGGTATGTCTGTAAGGACCCGTGCTGCATCCTTCAGGATCTCTTGCAGGTCCGCCTGCTGGTCGTCCCCAAGATCAGGTGAGATGTGCACGTCCGTGAGATCCTCACTAGCCTCCAGCGGACAAACTGGTACCCGTCCTCCTCCCTGTTCTTCCGTTGTCTCGTCCATCACGACAGCAACTGCTTCTGTCACTTTGTCCTTTTCCCCGTAGGCAGTCCTCTCTATGTAGGCGCGCAGCAGGTTGGCGTGGTACAGGCGTGCTTTCCCGTTCATGACGATCCTGTAGTCGTTTTGGCCCACTTTCGCTGTCACCTCAAAAGGTCCTTGCCACTGCAGTTGTAGCTTGTTGTGTTTGACAGGTAGAAGTAGCAACACCCGTTCTCCAATCTTGAAGCTGCGCGGCCGTGCCTTGCGGTCGAATCCTCGCGCGTAACGCTGTGCTGCTCTTCCCAGGTTCTCTTGAGCCAATTTGCAGGTCTCTTCAATCCTGTTCCTGAGTTCTACGATGTAGGTCGCTGTCGTCTGCACCTCCTCGTCAGCTTCTTCGTCCGTCCAAGCTTGACGCAGGATAGCCATGGGACCGCGTACCTGTCTGCCGTACAACAACTCAAATGGGGAAAAACCCAAGCTCTCCTGAGGAACCTCGCGGTATGCAAAAAGCAATGCTGGGATGTACCTGTCCCACGTGCGTGGTTTCTCCTGAGCTAGTTTCCTCAGCATGGTCTTCAAGGTGCCATTGAACCTTTCCACCAGTCCGTTGCACTGAGCATGGTAAGGAGTGGTGAAGTGCTGCTCCAGTGATAGCAGTCGTGCTGCCTCCGCCATCACTCCTCCCGTGAACTGCGTGCCTCTGTCGGTGAGTACCTCTGATGGAATTCCCAGCCGGGACCACATAGTAACCAGAGCCTCAGCTACTCGCGTGGCTTCAATCGATTTCAGAGGGATCGCCTCTGGGTATCGAGTAGCGTAGTCCACCATGGTCAAAATGTATCTGTTTCCGTCCTCAGACGCAGGCAAGATGGGCCCGATGATGTCCACTGCCACCCGACGAAAGGGTTCGTCGATGAGCGGCATCTTCTCTAAGGGGACCTTCCTCACCCTTCCTTTGGCAACCACCTTCTGGCACTTATCGCAGGACGCACAGAAACGTCGGACATCCGTGCAGATGCCTGGCCAGTAAAAGTGGCGCCAGACACGATCCGTGGTCTTCTTGGTACCAAGATGACCTCCCAGAATCGAGTCGTGTGCCGTTGCCATGACACCCTCGCGAAACTCGCGAGGCACGACAACCTGTTTGAATGTACCTTCTTGGTTGCTGAACTCACGGTAGAGCAACTTCTTGTCCCTGAGGAACTTTGACCTCCCATGCTTCCCGCTCAGCTTCACCTTCCCCGACTTCGCGTGCTCCCGAGGAGTAGCTAAGGTCGGGTCAGAATCCTGAGCCTTCGCGAGAAGCGCGGGGGTCACGTTCCCCAGGGCAGCTCGTGCAGCAGGTAGGGGTTTGAGAGGTTTGTCCTCTCGCTCCGCCTGTGCCCGCGTGAGCACTGAAATGACGTCGGGAGACCGATAAACGGGAACCTCCCTGGTGACGCCGTCCACAAACTGAACCCGGTTTCCAATGAGCAGGTCGCATGGAGGATCGTCCATGACGACGGCCACAATGGTCCCCGTGAACAACGGGGTTACGACCTTGATCACTGCCGTGTTCAAGTCGTAAGCGTGAGATGCCTCGGCCATTCTCACCCTGATGCTGTCTCCTGTGTAGGCCATAGCTGGAACTAGACTCGCCCGAACCACTATCATGTCTGCCCCTGTGTCCCGCAGACCTTCGCCCTTCACTCCGTTAACGTAGACGTTGCAGTGGGGCTGGAAATGTTTCCTGGAGCACGGAACGCAGAGTTGTGGGATGGTGCATGAGCTCGTGACGTCCCTGAACTCCTCACTGCCAACGAAGTGAACGCCCTTCTGGTCAGCCTGTCTCTTGTGGCAGTCCTTCTTCACGTGGCCCCGCTTGTTGCAGTAGTAACACTGGATGTCAGTTCTGGAACTCGATCCCTTGTGTCCCTGATCGTCCTTCCCGTCCTTGGGTCCTGAAGAACCCGAATTTCCCGTTTTTCCTGGCCGTGAGCCTGAAGATTTGCCGGAGATCGCCTGGGCGTCCTCGTGCACTCTGATCCAGTCGGCTGCCTCCTGAGTAGTCTTGGGCTGGTGCTCCTGCACGAAGGTCACCACCTCAGGTCGCAGGCTGGACATCAGTTGTTCCATGACTATGAGGTCGGCAAGGTCGTTGACGGTCCAGTCCTTTTCGGCCATCTCCACCCAGCGCCGCAGGTAGAGGTTAAGGCGTGCCACAAACTGATGACTCAGCTCGCCGCTCAGTCTCTTGCTGTTACGCAGACGTCGTCTGTAGGCTTCAGCAGTCAGGTTAAAGCGCTGGAGTAACGCCTTCTTAAGTGCCTGATAGTCTCTCGCCTCGTCGTCCTCCAAAGCGTTGTAGAGCTGCAATGCGCGTCCCTTTAAGCAGGTGCTAAGGCGGCTAGCCCACGTGGCCTCTTCCCACTTCTGGTCAGATGCAATGCGCTCAAACCGGCGTAAAAAGTCGTCGAGCTCGTCCTTGTCATCGTCGAACGTCGGCAGTCTCGTACGGTCGGCAACAAACGTCGGCGCGCTAGCCTGAGTGAGCGTACCCTTCTCGGCCTGTAGCCTAGCTAGCTCTAGCTGGTGATCGCGATCCGCCTGTTCCTTCCGGTCTAGTCTGTCACGTTCGTCTTTCTTTTCCTGTCTGTCAAGTTCGGCCTGTCGTTCGGCCTGTCGTTCCCTTTCTTGTCTGTCAAGATCGTCTTTCCGTTCTCTTTCCTGTCTGTCTCGTTCGTCTTTCCTTTCCTGTCTGTCTCGTTCGTCTTTCTCTTTCTTGTCCTGTCGGTCACGTTCGGCCTGTCGTTCTTGTCTGTCAAGCTCTTCTTTTCTCGTCTGTCGCTCTATGTCTTCCCTACGTTCCAGCTCCTTGCGTTTAAGCAAACTACGCGCTCTAACGCGTGCGTCTCGCTCTGTCTGTTCCTCGCTACCAGGAGTCTCAAAAGTTAATCTCTTCGTAGGAGATCCCCCTGTAGCCATGGTTAGTTTTAGCAAAGCTTTATTACCAAAGTAAGTCTAACGCAGCTATAGCTAGAACACGCGGTGACGAAAGCGGTGGATACAAAAATCCAGCAACCGGAAAATGCAGAAGAAAAATCCAAACGGTGTAGAACAAAACGCGTAGCCTACTTTATGGCTGCTTTTTGCGGTGAAACAAAGTGTTTCCCACAGCCGTGGCCTACTTTATCGGCTGCTTTTTGCGGTGAAACAGAGTGTCTCCCACAGCCTTGGTTAGGACAGAAGTCCTCGGACCCTTCCCCCCCAAAATTCCAACAAAGTCAAAATATGGAGAAAAATCCAAGTAAAACAAGACGGTAGAAATGTAACCTGTTACAGAATGCGAAACAACAATGTAGAGAAAACTGAGTAAAACGAATAACAAATCCGCTAACCCTGCTCAGCTCTCTGCAACGGAAAACTCTGAACGTACAACAACAAAGATTCACAAACAAAGGAAAGGGAAATAATCACAGTTAGCGCATACAATAACTCACAAATTACAATTTACATTTCCTGCAAGATGTGAATCGCTTAAGGTGTGGTATATGATCAAAACTATACAAAAAAGGGTAGCACCAAGCAGAAAATAAGTCGAGCACTGACGAGATTATCTGCTCTTAGTTATCCTTAATTGGTGGGTCTTTATCAGTTGGAAATTAACTGAGTAAATCCCGGCTTGGCCCCCATGTGTCACGTTTCAATATATCACTCAAGGTGATTATGAACCGGTTAATTACTACTAATTAACTAACCACACCACGATCCACTCTCGCAGGCATACAATTAAATAGAGTCAACAAAAGTATAAGTTTCAGACGCCTGTTTATGTATAAACTCTCCACCTCCCTCGAGCCTTCACTCAAAATATGTTCCTTTTACGTTCTCAACACGTAAAAAACCAGTGTTCACTGACAAAATGCCAGTAGTATGTAGAAAATTATAGGAACACGCTGAACCCGTGTAAATATAGTTAAATGAGAATGTTCTGTTCGAAAAGCTCTAGTTCGTGCAGGTGTCCACACCCCACGTTGTCACTACTCCAATGAAATCATAGATACGAAAAGACAACGGTGGTCAACGGGGTGCGTACGACATGGTGCACTTAGCTTTATCTCTGCTGCTGCTGCTTAGCCGGTATGCTGGTTAGTCGGTTCGCTGGTTAGCCGGTCCGCTGGTTAGCCGGTTCGCTGGTTAGCCGGTCCGCTGGTTAGCCGGTCTCCTGGTTAGCCGGTCTCCTGGTTAGCGTAGCCTCAACAGTTCCCGCCAGAGTCAGCCGTGCCGATGTTACGGGAACGTAACGAACGAACGAAACGAACGAACGAAGGAAGGCTGCAAACAGAAAGCATCGGTGCACTAAACATGTCAGCTACCCCTCACCCACCACCTTAAAACATGTCATCTTTAAATATCTCATCGAGCACGTGGGCCTGCACAAAACTGACTTTTTACAACAACAAAACAGCCATTTTCCGTCCTTCTCTCCCTATCTGCAAAAACCATATACAGATTAGTATTTTAGCGTCACAGAGAGTAAATTATGCGCTAACCTGGAAAGAACAACAGAGAGTATTTCATTCCACAACACAGACTCATCAACAGCGTTAAATAATGATTTATTACCTCAAAAGCCTATGATTGTAACTCTCAATGGAAGCAAAGTCCGCCTCCTCCCTGGAACAGTCTCTGTTCGTCAACAGTGACCCAAAACGTCCAGAACCCCTTGTCGAATCCTTATGCGAAAGCCATCGCCGACGAAGGAAATGTGACGACTTGTCCTCAGCAAAATACGTGGCAGAGGAAAGGAATAACTTGTGGAAGCTCCCCTAGAGTGCCGAATATGATACTCGGTGAAAAACCATCATACTCTGGTAACTGTGTGTTAGGTCCTTCCCCTTCTGCCGCTGGGTGTCAAGTGTGTCGTCCTTGAGTCTCTGACAGACCACCTAGCCAAATACACGTGACTGACCTTGTCACCAAACCAGTCCAGCTATACACAGTTTTGCCTCCCCAAGCAGGAAAAAGACACGAGAAACTCAATCCCTGAAAATCCCGTGCGCGCTGTCAGCGAAAAAAACCGTCAGCCCTATGACAGCAGAAACCTGCACTGTGAAGCTCGTGCGTTTCAAAACATCCGTGCTCGGGAGCACTGTCAGCAAAAACTCTGCTGTGTCCAATATCACGCACAGGCGCTTTCTATCATACATTGACCCAGAACAGGCACTCCACTGAGTGACGCTTTCTTGGTCTCTGTCACCCGATCGTGACAGACACTATCCGCCATTACGGGTAGTCAAGCCGGACCGACGCTGTCGCTAGGGCCGATTAACAGGGTTTGACACCTGCTTAACAGTAGTGTAAACGTTCTCTGAATACTACCGGGGATCCACAGGCGCTGGGTCGGTCTTGCTTCGTCCAAGATAAGGATTATTGCCGGGTGTACTGTGCAAATCACTTCCACGACAAATTGGGATGTTTGATTAAACATGTATATTGAGTTTGCTTTTGCACAGTTCTTGGGTGGGTGTAGTAGGGGTGGGGGTGGAGGTTGGGTGGGTTGGAGTGGATACGTCTGTCTGTCTGTCTTATCTCTGTTTTTGTCTAGTCTGTTCATATTTATGTGCCTGTGTCTGTGTCTGTGTCTGTTGAACGACGACATTCGTGATCGATATTGTTTGTTTCTTTCTTTTTATATTTAGTCAAGTTTTGACTAAATATTTTAACATCGAGGGGGAATCGAAACGAGGGTCGTGGTGTATGTGCGTCTGTCTGTCTGTCTGTCTGTGTGTGTGTGTAGAGCGATTCAGACTAAACTACTGGACCGATCTTTATGAAATTTGACATGAGAGTTCCTGGGTATGAAATCCCCGAACGTTTTTTTCATTTTTTTGATAAATGTCTTTGATGACGTCATATCCGGCTTTTCGTGAAAGTTGAGGCGGCACTGTCACGCCCTCATTTTTCAACCAAATTGGTTGAAATTTTCGTCAAGTACTCTTCGACGAAGCCCGGGGTTCGGTATTGCATTTCAGCTTGGTGGCTTAAAAATTAATTAATGACTTTGGTCATTAAAAATCTGAAAATTGTAAAAAAAAATAAAAATTTATAAAACGATCCAAATTTACGTTTATCTTATTCTCCATCACTTGCCGATTCCAAAAACATATAAATATGTTATATTCGGATTAAAAACAAGCTCTGAAAATTAAATATATAAAAATTATTATCAAATTTTTTTCCCCGAAATCAATTTAAAAACACTTTCATCTTATTCCTTGTTGGTTCCTGATTCCAAAAATATATAGATATGATATGTTTGGATTAAAAACACGCTCAGAAAGTTAAAACGAAGAGAGGTACAGAAAAGCGTGCTATCCTTCTCAGCGCAACGAATACCCCGCTCTTCTTGTCCATTCCACGTGCACTGCCTTTGCCACGGGCGGTGGAGTGACGATGCTACGAGTATACGGTCTTGCTGCGTTGCGTTGCGTTCAGTTTCATTCTGTGAGTTCGACAGCTACTTGACTAAATATTGTATTTTCGCCTTACGCGACTTGTTATATTTAGTCAAGTTTTGACTAAATATTTTAACATCGAGGGGGAATCGAAACGAGGGTCGTGGTGTATGTGCGTGTGTCTGTGTGTCTGTGTGTCTGTGTGTGTGTGTGTGTGTGTGTGTGTGTGTGTGTATAGAGCGATTCAGACTAAACTACTGGACCGATCTTTATGAAATTTGACATGAGAGTTCCTGAGTATGAAATCCCCGAACGTTTTTTTCATTTTTTTGATAAATGTCTTTGATGACGTCATATCCGGCTTTTCGTGAAAGTTGAGGCGGCACTGTCACGCCCTCATTTTTCAACCAAATTGGTTGAAATTTTGGTCAAGTAATCTTCGACGAAGCCCGGACTTCGGTATTGCATTTCAACTTGGTGGCTTAAACATTAATTAATGACTTTGGTCATTAAAAATCTGAAAATTGTAAAAAAAATTAAAAATTTATAAAACGATCCAAATTTACGTTTATCTTATTCTCCATCATTTGCTGATTCCAAAGACATACAAATATGTTATATTCGGATTAAAAACAAGCTCTGAAAATTAAATATATAAAAAATATTATCAAAATTAAATTGTCCAAATCAATTTAAAAACACTTTCATCTTATTCCTTGTCGGTTCCTGATTCCAAAAACATATAGATATGATATGTTTGGATTAAAAACACGCTCAGAAAGTTAAAACAAAGAGAGGTACAGAAAAGCGTGCTATCCTTCTTAGCGCAACTACTACCCCGCTCTTCTTGTCAATTTCACTGCCTTTGCCATGAGCGGTGGACTGACGATGCTACGAGAAAACGGTCTTGCTGAAAAATGGCATTGCGTTCAGTTTCATTCTGTGAGTTCGACAGCTACTTGACTAAATATTGTATTTTCGCCTTACGCGACTTGTTTTGATAATTTGTTTGTCTGTCTGTCTGTCCGTTTGTCCGCCTCGCCGTTTGTGTGTGTGTGTGTGTGTGTGTGTGTGTGTGTGTGTGTGTGTGTGTGTATATATATATATATGTGTGTGTGTGTGTGTGTGTGTGTGTGTGTGTTTGTGTGTGTGTGTGTGTCTGTCTGTCTGTCTGTCGGTGGCCGGGTCTGTCTGTCTGCCGCATGTCTGAATCAATGTCTGTCTGTCTGTTTGTTTACTTTATTGCATTTTTTTTTCGTGCTGAACGACCATTCAAATATAAATTGATATTGTTTCTTTTTGTGTTTGTTTGTTTGTGTTTTATTTTTATGTAAGTTTGTTTGTTTGTTCATTCATTGTTGGCATGACATCAACCTGTGCGACTTCCCTCTTGGTATGTTGCCATCAGCGTGTGCGTTTTGGTTTGCGTGTAGTTATGGTTACTGTTCAAACTTTTCATGTGGCATTTATCTTAATAACTAGAATGTTCCTTTTGTACACTATACTGCCGTTTTACCAGGTTGTCCATCAGAACTGAACTCGTATACAGTAATCATAACAAAGAAAGCCAAAATAAAACACTGATTGTACATCGTGTCTTTGCGGGGTAAACTTAACTGACACCAAATGTACGTAGTCCCATCATGGTTTTTTTAAGAATCTTTAGAAACGTAATATATCGAAAAAATTATTGTTTCTTGATTGGCAGGGTCAAGAGGAAAATTGCAAATGTTGCTAAAATATTTTGCATATTCAGCCGCTGAAACAGAGTTTGTACAATTTAGATATAACACAAAATGATTGATAACGACACTATCACACGCATTGTTTATGTATTTCCGGAATTCGTCTCTTGCCCTCAAAGAAGCATTGGTAAGTAGATGGTGAAACTTTAAAAGTAGGCCTCTATGTTCTTCAGAGTGAAAAGTTTCAACAACGATCGGTAACCGAAATCTAAAATTGAAAAAAGCGCAAGCATATGTGACACAAATTGACAATAGAATTTTAGTGAAACGATTTCGAGGAATTCAGAAACACGGTATAAAAAAAACAAAAAAACTTACTTGTATAGCTCTGTCTTCAGTCAAGCGGTTTTGGTTCAAGTATTTTCTCGACGGAATAAAGTTTTCCCTTAATATAAAATTTTAAAAAGTTTGTCAGTCGTGATTTTGTTTTCAGTTTTACTGATGTGTGCGTGTGTGTGTGTGTGTGTGTGTGTGTGTGTGTGTGAATATAGAATAGAATAGAATAGAATAATGTTTATTGTCATGAACCAGTAAAGTTATTGACACAACAAACAACAAATAATAATAATGCATTATACAATGCTAAAACAATCCGTAACAAATTTGCCAAGACGAACTTGAACTTCGTCTTCTAAAAATAAGTTACTTGGATTTTTGTTAGCATATTTCATATTGATATGTGAAGCATCTTCTTTAAATTCATCCCTTAATTTAACATATTTATTGCATTTATCTAGAAAATGTATTTCATCTTCTATGACATTGCATTCAATACAAAGACGATTTTCTTTAGGGATATTCTGATGTCTTCCACTTTCAATTTTTAGACAATGTGTGCTAGTCCTTAATCTGCTTAACATCTTTCTGTGTTTATTATTCTTAATTTGTATTAAGTATGACTGCATTTCGTAAGATTTACTGATCATAGAATAAAACTTAAGTCTGGAATATGTATTTGATTTTTCTTTTGTCCAGTATCTTATATATTCCTCTTGTTGTTTTTTGTCAATGGCAAACTTTAATTTGTGTACATTTAATGTAGATTGGTTATGCCAAACGTGACTAAAACCTAAGTTACAAAGAGATTGTCTAACAAATTGTAGCCATGGCGTTTCTGTCGGATGGAGCAACATTGAGTCATATAATTGATGTATATACGAATCTTGTTTGGAGTCTAGAATATGCGCCCAGAATGCTATTGTTTGTGATAACATTTTTAATCCTAAAGGGAACCTTCCTAATTCCCCCAGTACAGGTATCCACATAGCTTTTCTATGAACTCCAAGAAGGAATCGACAAAATTTGATATGAACAAATTCATGAGGAGTTTTGCTAGATAAACATGATCCAAAGAAATGATCAGTATTTGTTTGTTTTATTTTATTATTAAACGTAAACGGATACCAGATTTCAGCGCCATATGTTAATATCGGATTTACAAGTGAATCAAATAAATGTATCATTGTGTCTATTTGCACGTTTTGATTGCTGAAAATTCTGCGGAGGGAATGTGCTGCTTTATTACCTTGTTTACTTAAATGATCTTGAGCTGTATCAAAATTTCCATTCTTGTTGAATATGACCCCTAAATATTTATATTGATCTGTTACTTTGATTACATCAGTTCCACATTTAAATATTGTGTGCATTTTTGGATTTATATGACAAAATACTATAATTTTTGTTTTTTCTATGTTAATTTTCAAACCCCACTGTAGGCAATAGTTATTTAGATAATCTAACTTATTTTGTAATCCTATTTTTGATTTTGAAAGAAGTACTAGATCATCTGCATACAGTAGACACGATATTTTTGTATTCTGGTTAATGTATGGCGAATCAACGTCAGGCATTCCATCTGTTATATCATTAATGAAAATATTAAAAAGAGTTGGGCTTAATGTATTTCCTTGATGTACTCCTTTTTTAACCAATACATCTGGTGAATATCCACCTTGCATTTGTGTGCATATCTTTGTATTAATATACATGTTTTTGATTATATTGTAGCATTTACCTCTTATGCCAGTTTTGTATATCTTAAGTAAAAGTGCATCATGCCAAACGTTATCAAAAGCTTTTTGAAAATCTACGAAACATCCATATAATCTACCATTTTTAGTATTGATAATATCGTCTACAATTTTCTTCAGAATGAATATTTGATCCATCGTTCGGTATCCTTTTCGAAACCCAGCTTGTTCTTTTATCAAAATATTCTTTTTTTCTAAAAAGTTGTTGATTCTTGAATTTATGATTTTACAAAACAATTTTCCCAAATTACTACTAAGAGTGATTCCTCTATAGTTACTCGGATTCATTGGATCTCCTTTTTTATGCAATGGTACACTTATTCCAGTCTTCCATTCTGTAGGATAGTTACCACTTGTAAGAATAATGTTGAATAGATTAACTAATATTTTAGTCATATGATCTAAACTTGCTTTTATAATTTCATTGGTTATTCTATCTTTTCCGGATGACTTCTTATTTTTCAACGTTTTACATTCTTTTTTTAATTCTTTCTCTGTTATGGGGTCATCTAAAATAGGTGTATAACAATGTGTATGCATCTTCTTTAATTCCTCATTTACTATGTATTTTCTTTCATCAGAAACTTTAGTTTCTGTTCCTATCAATTTCTCTAAATGATCAATCCATTTCATTGGATTGATTGCACATTTTTTAGTTGTATTGACTTCACCCATCGTCTTTAAATCTTTTAGAGTTTTCCACATAGCACTTGGATCGTTATTAAATTCGTCATTCAATTTCTTTACTAAATTATCTTTAAAAATCCTTTTCTTTTTCTTTAATATTGCTTTGTATTTTTTTCTTTTTGAGTAGTATTTCTGACATAAATTTACATCATAAGGGTATCTATTTAGAGCATTTAATAATGATTTTAATTCTCTCCTTTGTAAAAAACAGTCACTATCGAACCATTTTTTATGTTTTCTATTCTTTTTCGTAAAATTGCGGTTCTTGATTTTCTTGTTCAAGCATTTTTTTGCAGCCGTGTTTAGCATTGCTGTTATTTTGTCTGTTAAATTGTTAACACACTCGTCTGAGTAATATTTGTCTTCACATGTATGCATTGTTTCAATTTCGTCGTTTATGTTCTGAAGTAAATGTTTCATGTCTCGTGTGTCTAACTCCTGTTTGAATTTAACTTGTGAATTGCTGTCCCACTGATATATTATATCTTCTGCTTTTCCTTGGTTATTAATTGAACATTTATTATGTTTACAATTGATGTTAGGTTTAACATTGGCATTTTTGTTTTTGAACGGAATTCGAATTCTTAGTTCTAAAGGACAATGATCTGAATATACAGTTAAATCTTTTACTTTCATATGTATTACATCCTTGATTAGTTCCTGAGAACAAAGAAAATAGTCTACTACACTACAACCCTGGGGTGTATAACATGTGTATCGCCCACTTAAGTCTCCCAAGGACCTTCCATTAAGTATATACATGTTATTATTATGGCACAAATCTATCAACCTTCTACCTTGCTTTTGTATGACCTTATCTGAAGAATGTCTTTCATGTAGATAGTCAAAGCAATAAGTTGATGGCAAAGAATACCTAAGACTTTCGCTATCTAACTTTAGATAATCGATCAGTTCACCCGTTCTTGCATTGAAGTCTCCGCATAAGATCACGTTACCTTTGGGTATTAATTCATCTAAGTCATTCTCTAACTTGTCCCACAATTCCTCAGTAAAATCTTTTCCAAAGGATGACGATTCGGGCGGAATATATACACACCCTAAATAAATGTCGTGTTCTTTGTTATCCTTTTGAACTTTCAGCCAAATAATGTCACTGTTGCTTTTTTGTAGGATTTGGAAGTTTGAAGATATGTTTTCTCTTATGAATAAACTAATACCCCCAGAAGCACTGGTTGCATTTGTTCTTCTCTTTCTATAAAAGTGACGTTTTACAAATCCTGATAGAAATACTTCTTCGGCATGGTCCTCGTCCAGGTGCATCTCCTCCAGCATAATAATGTCATATCCACATAAAGATTGTATAACGTTATCATCCTGCAATTTGTTGGTTGTTTGTCCGTCGATTGTTTCTTTATACCCTTTTAGGTTCCACGACAAAACATTAATACTGAATGTACTACTATCAAACATGTATGGTTTGTATGAAAAGTTACCTTCGTCGTAACACTAACATTTTTGAAAGAATCGAAAGTATGTGTGTGTGTGTGTGTGTGTGTGTGTTCCTGCTGTGTCACGGTGTGTGCCGCGTCGCTGTCACGGTGTCAGTGTGCGTGAGTGTGTGTGTGTGTGTGGTGATTGGAAACTGCTAGTAATATCACAATCACTTTTGATTCAGGTGCCCAAGGTTTGGTGTTTGTTTGTTTGTTTTTTGTTTTGGTTTTTTCTTTGTTAGTTTCTTGGTTTCGTTTCAGCTCAGTAATGAAAATCGGCGTGGATGTCGGACTGACTCTGCCTTCATGCACTGACTAGTGCGAGAAATCAGGCTCTATGGCACGATGGGATCATAGTTTTATCACAGACAAAGTTGACCCGAACATCTATTTCTTTTCCTGAATTGTTATTCAGTTGGCAATTATATCATCGTCCCTGTCACAGTCCGCACGCATTCTGATAATCCTCGCTCCACGGCTATCGCCAGTTGTCTCTCGGACCGTGCGAACGCGAAAGTCCTTCGCGAATCTATCAAAAAGAAGAATACAGAGTGATCTCCCATATGTTGTTCACGAGCAGTGTTCGCGAGACGAAAATGATTGCAGATTGGCCGACTTCGACAGTGATCTCCGTTCTGTTCTTCACAGTTATGATAAAGACATCGTTCTAAGGTCAAAATAAGTCGACATTTTGGGACTGCTGCCGGAAGGAGACCGTAATATATGGTTGCATCACTGTCAAAAAAATCGTCTGCTCCAGCGAGGGCCGAAACCAAACGGGTTGATTATCACGTGACATTTATGCCATATTTAGAGTTGTTTGCACAGTAAATACATCCGCGAAAAATAGCTCGCTTGAAACTGTCAAAAATAAAAATTCCTCTGTAATTTAAAAATTACAAAACACCATGAAAATTCGGACGATCGCGAATCTGCTTACATCCATAACACATTACAAAAAGCTCTAAATATGTACAAAAATCGGTTTCCTTGCCAGACAAGGAAACTCAAGGCATCCTGTCAGGGAAAGAATGAGCCGAACTCATTTTGACGGTGAAACGGGCCGATATATTCGGTTGCAGTCAATATCAGTGCTGCCGCTTAGGCGGTGCAGTCCATAAGTTAATAGAAGAGAATATTGCTATTTTATATGTTTCGTAGATTTCCATTGGTCAATTGGGCAAAACTGAGCTCATTGCAAAAGTGATATCGACGACATTTCCGTCGATATCAGTTTTGATATTGATGACCTCAGTATTGCTTTCCCACTTCAAAAACAAAAACACCTTCATTTAAAAACAAAAACACATATATGAAAATGTAATTATCCCAGAATGTAGTTGAGCGGCAAGTGACTAAAGACTTTTTGAACGAAAAGACATTTGGAAATACTGAAAAATACAAGAAAAGAGTAAACAAAAAGAAATAATTATCAGAGGGAGGGATATGGAAAGGCCAAAACTGACTCGTGACAAATACTTTTGTCATTTCTTTACAGTAAATACAAAATGTCCAGAGAATTAGCAATATACATTGACGGACTGTGTGATGATATCTTCTGCTATGGTCTGTTGAGACAGTGATATCAAAATCGAGACCGGAGCGTTTGTGTTTTTGAAGTGGGGAAGCAATAAAGAGGTCGTCGATATCAACTGAAACTGATATCGACGGAAATGTCGTCGATATCACTTTTGCACTGAGCTCAGTTTTCCCCAATTGACCAATGGAAATCCACGTAACATATGAAATAGCAATATTGGGTAACATACATAGAGATTACACAACGTCATCGAGTGAGGGACCGAAAAATATTGAAACTCGAGGATGATTTTTTTGTGGTATCAACCGAGACCGTAGGTCGAGGTTGATACCACACAAAAAAATCATCCGAGAGTTTCAATATTTTTTGGTCCCTCACAAGATGACGTTTGAGTAATTTGTGTATACAATGATCAACGACAAAGACAAAAATTAAAACAAAAACAACACGAACTCTTTTCCATCGAGGAATGGTGGAAGGAAAATAACACAACCAGAAATAGATCTAGATCTAAATTGATCTCTATGACCCGTGCCTTGATACCATTGAGATCATAGGAGATGCACAGCAGTGCCGATACCAGGTTTCTTTAGCTTCACTTTAAAATGATATCAGAACGATAGTTATTCACTTGAAAGTGAACACAGGAGAGTTGTATACACAGATGATATAAACTCAGCCAACAGAATCATGTAACCACTGCCAGTGTGTCTGTTGTGTATCTTGATTGTCAATTTAGGACCGACAGGTCGAAGTTCTTGTCAATGTTTCGTTGTGTCGAAAATAAAACGTTTTAAACTGACAGAACTTGAACCCAACAATCAGTTGCCATTGCCGTCCGTCTCAGTTTTTCTCTTTTTTATCGGACCGTGAAATTCGGTCACAGTTGACAAAAATGAAATGAAAGGAGGCTGAGTGTGAAAATTGAAAGCGTTACGTGTGTGGGTTCGGCACTTTTAGCTCTTCTAAAGTGCCAAAACACCTTTTCATCACCTGTCATACCTTTATAAAATGCACACGGTGTCTGTCTCGTGGAGAGTAACTTCTACACCTAGCACCGGTTTTAAATAGTCGGCATATTTATCAGACACAACGTGAGTAAAACAAATCACCGAAAGACTGTGCCCCTACTTTACTTTAAACGGTATCATAATTAGCAAGAATGTTTTGGAAATACGTGTTCACACTTCAGATTCATCTTATCGAGACAATGCCCTTCCGAAACTGCGGTTCTCGAAAAATTCGTCTGCAATGAGTCACTGCGCATGCGCGAGAGAAATGGGATGATGGCGGAAGCAACACCCAGATCAGAGAATCCTTGGAAGCAACTTTCCGTCCCTGTACAAGATGCAGGGACACTTCGTCAAGAAGCAATAGAAGCTCATCATGATCACTTGGTTATCGAGATTGAAACCTCTGAAGGTCCCTTGGGTACTACCCTCAGGTAAGTTTTTCTCGGTGTAACTTCGCCGCAAACTTGGCAGCCGTCTTGCTTCTGCTGCTGGAATGTATCAACTGACAACTTTGTGTCGAAGCTTTCACTGTCGTCTGTGACTTACTGCATAATTGCATTGTTAGGAAGTGTATGGGACCGACGACAAAAAAGTTGATCTTAATTGTATGTCTCTCCATCTGTGGCAGATATTGCTTGCATTGGCCAACTATTTCCTTTCAATAGTTCAGTAAACCAGTGACGTATCTTTCCAATCTAAAGCTGTTCATATCGTTATCATTTTATTGTTCCAGAGCCTAGTTAATTGTAACGGGAGAACGAAAAGGCAACAAACGAAGACTCATTTTTACAAGCATGATTATGTTTTCAGCCTCCATTATTAATGAATTCTTATTGCTGAACAGAACATTTTGTTGGAGCAATGTTTGTTTTCCACAAAATACTCTCTCATACTCATAGGACACATCTATCTTCCTAAGTATAAAGTAATCTCATAGAGTCAGCTGAAATTTCAGCCTGGACCTTAACATGCCATTTTCATTTTTCAGAGCCGTGTACGATGGAAATGATGTGGAACTATTTCAAGAGAAACTTAACGAGCGAATCCAAGGCCATGATCGTGAAATTGAGCGTATGTGCAACTACCATTATCAAGGTTTCATCGACTCTGTGCGAGAACTTCAGCAAGTGGGCGGTGATGCTACTGGACTGAAGGCACGTATTTTTTCATCCTGTCATAACACTTTTACCACTCTTTCTCTAATCTAGCCCTTCTCCTAGCTGATGTCTGTCAGTGTCACATTGTTGAGAATGTTGTTGGCAGTCAGTTAGGATAACTTATGCCAGAGGGTAGAAAAGGAAGTTTCTGACTTAGATGGCAAGAGTGCAGGTTTGAGTTTGAAACCATTTTAATAATTCTTCATTTAATCGTCAATTAAAAGTGTTTGGCTACTGTAACCCAACCTAACCTACTTTTTTTCTGCCATCCCTAAACTTTCTTCCTTATCCCGAGAAAAAAAATTGAAAATTTACTTTTAAAAAACCCACTCACAAACACACTATAGAGACAGAACGTACTTGCTGCAGGTTTAATATACTTGAGCGCTTTAAAAAAAGAAGAACAAGAAGTTACCTTTCTGCCCAACACCCCACCCCCCCCCCCCCTCCCCTCTTGTTTTTGTGGATGGGTAACCTTAACCATCACTATTTTTGTCTTGGTCTTACGTACAGAAAGAAATCAAGCATCTTGACGGAGAGCTGCACAAGTCATGTGACCCTCTCCTCAACATCGGGGACAAGCTGATCAAGAGTCGCAAGGTGCAGAAGAACATCACACAGGCCATCGAAAACCTGTCGCTGTGTTTACCAGGTTGGTACACTTTCACATGCATTAGCCATTACACACATTGATAGATTGCACACTTACGCAAACACACATATCTGTCTCTTTATATAATTTTTGTCTCTCTGTCCACCTATTCCCTTTGCTCTTGTACAAATAATGTTAAAAAAGGCACGGTAATGATTAAGTAACATTAATAATGGTAATTATGAATAACTTTTCTATAGCGCGAGTCCCAGCAATTGGCTCCAGGCGCTTTACAATTTCATTCTAACGTAAACGAGCAATAATGCAGACCTGTTTACTCATACGATGTTGCCGTATTTTTTACGCCAAGTTTTCAAGAATACGATAAATACACTGATTAATAAGAAAATACGACGATTAAAAAAAAATTAAAAAAATAAATATTTATTACGTCTCTAAGCTGAATGTGTAATCATTCGGTTAGCGCTTACGATTGGTCTATATTTTCACGGGATTATACGTGATCCGACAAGAATCAAAATTCGACATATTGTTTTGTTGTGAAAGTGTGTTCAATAAGTGAAAATGTTGGACGTTGTATTGGAATTTCACTGCTAACATGTTTACATCCGTCACATGTTAAACAAGCACCCCTACTTGGTAAGAAAATACACTATATTTTAAAAATACACTCTAAGTCTCTGTGGAAAATACACCAACTGTTCCAATTAGGTAAACAGGTCTGATAATGTAACGAGCGTACAAAGCATACAAATAACTTAAAAATAACAACAAGCAAGCTGAGCTTACAAGACAAATGATAGTCACACGCACACACACACATACACACACACATATTGATAGTATAAACTTCACTGCTTCATGTGGTTTGCTTGTGTTTGTGTGCTTTAAGGACTTTTTATTTTGCTCCATGAATCTGTATGGTTTGTGTGTATTTACCTTTCCAGTGCTTGAGATGTATGGGAAACTTCAAGAACAGATGTCGAATAAAAGGTAACATTTTCATGTCATATTTAGTTACTAATTTACCTGTTATGAATTATGATAACTAAATTTCTGTTTGAATATTTAACACTTGTCCCACCCATGCTCATCAAAAGGACCGACCATGCGGCATTGGTCACAGACTCTACATCTTGGGCCGTCAGTAAAAAAGTTAAATATACCCGAAATTTGAGGCAAATTGTTTCGGGGGGGGCGTTTCCAAATAAAAGCACACTCACAAACTGGAAAAGATCGAACATAGAAGACTGTATTCTTGGTGCAAATGGTTTGATTTGATTTTCAGTCCTACATTTAATTTTCTTGACATCAGTACTTAAACAACAGACTCAACTATTTCAACTTGTATGCATAGCTCCAAATGATTTCCTTTAAACAGTATTTTATTCGTAAACAGACACATGATAGTATAACAACATCATTAAGAAGGAGCACAACAAGTTTAAAACTTATGGTAAGTGCTCACATAAACATTCCTGAAATTTCATGGCGGATTATGATCAATGCGACACATTTTTTGAAAAAAGAGATGAGACACACAAAAAAAATAATATACAATGATTTCTTCTTAACGATTTTAATAATATGTATAGTAGTGACTAAAAACTGGACACAGGTAGAGCCTTTAGTGTTCTCCTCTCACACATGTCGTCACGCTCAAAAGTCAATTGCCTTTTTGTTTTGTTTTTTGAAAGAAACGAGAAAAACTTGTTCGTTTCCTGAACAAACTGCCTCTCTTATTTTAGTAATAAGTTGCAAACTGCCGATCTCGAGCGGTTAACAGCGGAATAAGCAAGATTGAAAGAGCTGGCAGCAACGTTTTCAATCAGCACAACTGCATAACAACCCAAATAAGCTTTTTCACACCAAACAAGTACCCTTCTAGTACCTTCCCTTGTAGTCTCACTGCAGAAATGCCTAACACTGAGTTAGTTAATTTTCTTATGAGCAGGATGATGTATTATTCTCCACACAGGTACTACCCCACACATATTGTTCTCCACACAGGTACTACCCGGCCCTGAAGACGCTTGAGCAGCTGGAGCACACGTACCTGCCGCGCGTGATGACGCACCGCTTCTCGCAGACCATGGCGGAGGCCATCCCCAAGCTGCGGCAGCAGATCAAGGAGGCGTCCATGTCCCAGCTCAAAGACTTCCTGGAGAGCATCCGCAAACACGCCACCAAGATCGGGGAGGTGGCCATGAGACATGTGAGTTTTGATTATTAAGTGGCTGTTGCTGTCCACTCTTGTCTGAATGACGGTCAGTATGTACAGTGCACCCAATATGGAACAGAAAAAAGCATTATGAGAAATGTTGATACAGGGTATCAAGGAAACATGTGAGTTTTGTGCTGTAGTGTGTCTGCATTTTGTGCTGTAGTGTGTCTGCATTTTGTGCTGTAGTGTGTCTGCATTTTGTGCTGTAGTGTGTCAGCATTTTGTGCTGCAGTGTGTCTGCATTTTGTGCTGTAGTGTGTCTGCATTTTGTGCTGTAGTGTGTCTGCATTTTGTGCTGTAGTGTGTCTGCATTTTGTGCTGTAGTGTGTCTGCATTTTGTGCTGCAGTGTGTCAGCATTTTGTGCTGCAGTGTGTCTGCATTTTGTGCTGTAGTGTGTCTGCATTTTGTGCTGTAGTGTGTCTGTATTTTGTGCTGTAGTGTGTCTGCGTTTTGTGCTGTAGTGTGTCTGCGTTTTGTGCTGTAGTGTGTCTGCATTTTGTGCTGCAGTGTGTCAGCATCAGACCTGTTTACGCTACACATTGAGCGTAGTAAACTACGATTTTGGTCCCCAAACTACGCATGCTTGTCTTATACTACGCAAACGTTTCGTTTCGACTACACATTTTGACATTTTGAATACGCAAAAACGCGAGCGAGTTCCGATCCATAATTTGTACTAACCGGTTGTGTACTGCGTGCAAAACATGCCCGGCGCCCGCGAGAGTAGCGTAGTCAGTTGGTCTTGCTGCTGTTATTACAACTATCGCGGGCGTTTCAGCACATACTTTTCTGAACGCGGTCACTTCGTAGCTCATTCTTTCTGGAGGGAAAAAAATGGCTACAGCGACGAACGCGGATTCAGAAGACTTTGGCGATCAACCGCCACGGAGCAAAAAAAAGAAGCTTGGTCAAACTCCCAGCAAGGCTTTTCTGCCAAAGTACTATGAGGAGCATCCATGCCTAGTTTCGTGGAGAAAAGGGAAGCATTTTGCCCACTGCACTGTGTGCAACACGGCTTTTTCAGAGAAGCACAGTGGGCTTTACGACCGTGTAACCGCCACAAGAAAAGCACTTCTCATGAGGAATTCGAGAAATCCCGACCAAAGCAGAAGAAAAATTGGACTGTTTTGTGAAGAAACCCGTGCCAGGGAAAGAAGACCAAGACAAGCTCACTTTTGAGAGATCGGTAACCAGAGCAGAGGCAATGACCTGCCATATTATTATTATTGCCGACGCAAACCTGTTCTGTTTATATGCAAATTTGCCTTCATGTTGATACACATACTCCCAGTCCCTACTTTTTGTGACTTGATGTTCTCAGATTGTCACAGGTCTGTATATGAACTGCATACCCCTCAACATAGCTTTTTTTTAACAAATGCATGTGTGAAACTTTTCCGCCTTAGGGCGGAAATCCGCCAAATGAAATTGGTCAAATAAAGAATTCCTTATTTTGAAAATCTGTTAAAAAAATATTTAAATTTTATTTTTTTTTTTTGTTGTTTTTTTTGCCGGCGATCCGATCTGTATTTTCTCTAACACAGTGACCGGACATCGCTGAATCTTTGTTTCCCTGAGCGCGCGAATTATCGGACTACAGCTTGGCATTTGTTATCATTGTTTACTGTGCAAATTTGTGTGTTTGAGATACCAGGAAAGGCCTACTTTTACCCTTAAAAAGCCTGATTTTTCGTTTTCTTCCGGGGGGCTTTGCCCCCCTGGGCCCCCTAAGAGGGCGTTGCCCCTGCACCCCACCAGGGCGTGGGCGGCCCCTGGACCCCGGCCTCATTTTCCTTATTTTTAATTCTGATCAGTTTCACCCATGGTAATGTTCCAAACTAGTTAATAATTTTTTTCTCAACAAATAAACTTAATGCTTGGCTTGTATTTTTGTGGGGGCTTTGTTTGTATTTGTATGAGGAGTATTGTTCACATTGTAATAGTTTTGTTTGGAGTGTTGAGTGTTTGTTTTAGTACGGTATAAGTAACTGTTCTGTTTTGCGGTTTGGGTTGATCAAATTGAAATACTACACATTCACCTGCCAAACTACACATTTGCCATATTTTCACACCCAAAACTACACATGGTACATTTCAGGGGTAGGCAGGTCTGCAGCATTTTGTGCTGCAGTGTGTCTGCATTTTGTGCTGTAGTGTGTCTGCATTTTGTGCTGTAGTGTGTCTGTATTTTGTGCTGTAGTGTGTCTGAGTTTTGTGCTGTAGTGTGTCTGCGTTTTGTGCTGTAGTGTGTCTGTATTTTGTGCTGTAGTGTGTCAGCGTTTTGTGCTGTAGTGTGTCTGCGTTTTGTGCTGTAGTGTGTCTGCGTTTTGTGCTGTAGTGTGTCTGAGTTTTGTGCTGTAGTGTGTCTGCGTTTTGTGCTGTAGTGTGTCTGCGTTTTGTGCTGTAGTGTGTCTGCATTTTGTGCTGTAGTGTGTCTGCATTTTGTGCTGTAGTGTGTCTGCATTTTGTGCTGCAGTGTGTCTGCATTTTGTGCTGTAGTGTGTCTGCATTTTGTGCTGTAGTGTGTCTGTATTTTGTGCTGTAGTGTGTCTGCGTTTTGTGCTGTAGTGTGTCTGAGTTTTGTGCTGTAGTGTGTCTGAGTTTTGTGCTGTAGTGTGTCTGCGTTTTGTGCTGTAGTGTGTCTGTATTTTGTGCTGTAGTGTGTCTGCGTTTTGTGCTGTAGTGTGTCTGCGTTTTGTGCTGTAGTGTGTCTGCGTTTTGTGCTGTAGTGTGTCTGAGTTTTGTGCTGTAGTGTGTCTGAGTTTTGTGCTGTAGTGTGTCTGTATTTTGTGCTGTAGTGTGTCTGCGTTTTGTGCTGTAGTGTGTCTGAGTTTTGTGCTGTAGTGTGTCTGCGTTTTGTGCTGTAGTGTGTCTATATTTTGTGCTGTAGTGTGTCTGCGTTTTGTGCTGTAGTGTGTCTGCGTTTTGTGCTGTAGTGTGTCTGCGTTTTGTGCTGTAGTGTGTCTGAGTTTTGTGCTGTAGTGTGTCTGAGTTTTGTGCTGTAGTGTGTCTGCGTTTTGTGCTGTAGTGTGTCTGCGTTTTGTGCTGTAGTGTGTCTGCGTTTTGTGCTGTAGTGTGTCTGCGTTTTGTGCTGTAGTGTGTCTGCGTTTTGTGCTGTAGTGTGTCTGAGTTTTGCGCTGTAGTGTGTCTGCATTTTGTGCTGTAGTGTGTCTGCATTTTGTGATGTCGCTTTGTTTTTGATTGCATGAGTGAAATGTTGGGTGGGGGGGATTGGAAACGGAGATAGATAAACTTACGTGCAGCTTTTCCCTGCACTGCTTGCTGGAAAACAAGATTTTATGCTGCTTTACCTTTCATGCTGAGTAGTAGCTCAATCTTCATTATTTGCAGGAAAAATACAGGGGGGATGAGCATGAAAGAGGGGGGGGGGGGGGGGGTATTTTATGAATGTTGTGTGAATATATTGTATTGTATGCTTATCTTTTTTGAGTGAAAAAGATAGCTTCTTGTGGCTGTCTCCTTTTTGATGGTTAGCTTGTACAGCTGCACTTTGGAAAGTTAAGTCTTCTTCTTCTTCTTCTTCTTGGCGTTCGCAGAGGTTACACAATCAGTCCAGCACTGGTGATAAATGTTGTCGTTTTCTCCAACTCCTGTCGACTGCCGTATAGTTTGGTCTGCAAGGGAGTTGGTGACGGCCACACTTCTTTTCGTTCCTCATCTAGTAAGGGACATCGCTGTAAGATGTGTTCCGCTGTTTGGTCCTCTTGACCGCAGGCACAGGTTGGTGATGGCGCCAGCTTGAACTTTCGGTTCATGTGAGCATTGAGCCTGTTGTGGCCAGTACGCAGCCTGATGAGGTTGACTTGCTGCTCTCTGGACATTGTGTGGTAGTCATCTCTGTTTGTCCTTGGCCTCATCAATGCCTTGATGATTGTCTTCTGCTCACTAAAGCTGACACTGTTTTCAGGTTGGTCTTCCACGGCTCCTTCTTTTGCCAGCTCATCTGCCCTTTCATTTCCTGGTATCCCACAGTGTGCTGGTATCCACTGGAGGACAACTCTTCTGGTTTGTCTGACTATCTGTAATGCTTTGGCCAGTTGTGGGAGTTTGTCGTTCTCTAGGGCCTGAAGGACTGAAAGGGCGTCCGAGAGGAAGACAACTTGAAAGCAAGGGTCTGCGGAGTCCTGAACGAAGGAGGCGGCCTGCATGAGAGCTTCTGCTTCTGCTTTATAGTTTGTGCAGTGTTTGCCAGTGGCAACGCTGGATGTAGCTGTATGTCCCCCAGGGAACTGGATGAGAATGCCTGCACCTCCATTGAGCACGGCGTTAGTTGCTGATCCATCGGTGTATACATGGATCCACGCCTCTTTTGGGTACTGTTCGTCGATCAGGGCTAAGGTGAGTGCCTGTCGAGCTGTGTCATTCTGATCTTCTCCTGAGGTAACATGTGGAACACTGGTGCAGATCTGGATGCCTGGTTTCTCTGTTGCCTTGGGGGTTTCCTCTTCTTCTTGAGTCAGAGGTAGAGTGTTCTGTGGAAGGACTTCCCTGTACTGTCGAGAAAGTCTCTTGCTCTCGTGTACAAAACTGCTCCGTTTAAGCCGGTTCTTGGTGAGGTTGCTCAGTCTGTGCTTCATGGGGTGGTCGGGTAGGCACTTGAGCTTCTCGGCCTGTACCATAGTCTTGGCTTCTCTTCTCTGACAGAGGGGTTGGATGGTGGTAAGCTTCTCCATTTCCTTGATGGGCGTGGATTTCATTGCACCGGTGATGAGTCGGAGGGCCTGGTTTTGCACACGGTCAAGGGTCTGCAGGTTTGTCTTGGCTGAGGTTGACCACGCTGTGGAGCCGTACTCGAGGTGGGGTCTGATTGTTCCCTGGTATACTGTCTTCAGTATCTTCTCGTTCGCTCCCCAGGTGGTACCTGCCAGCTTCCTGAGTATGGCTAGCTTGCGCCGGGCCTTCGTCTCTGCCTGTGCAATGTGTGGTTTCCAGGTCTGCCGTCTATCAAAGGTGACACCAAGGTACGTTGCTTCTTCATCCTCTCTCAGAGGAGTTCCACCAAGCCTAATGGTTCCGGCTTTCTGCTTTGGCGACAGTGTGAATAGGGTGGTGGAGGATTTCTCCTTGTTGATGGAGACGCACCAATCTTCTGCCCATGCGTTCAGCCTATCTGCCGCTTGCTGCATTCTGTAGGTGGCAGTACTTGCGTGCTCCTCCTTGCACCAGATCACAAGGTCGTCTGCGTAGAGAGCAGCTTTGATCCCCTTGGGCATCTCAGACACCAGATCGTCGATGAAGAGAAGGAAGAGTGTGGGGGAGAGGACTCCGCCCTGAGGGACGCCATGACGAAGGAGGAACTTCTTGCTTTTGGTCTGGTCGACGTTAACTCTTGCCCTGCGGTTATAGAGGTAAGAGCGAATCCACTGGTACATGTTGCTGGACACGCCTTTCCTCAGCAGTTTTACAAGGAGTCCATCTTTCCAGACCTTGTCAAAGGCCTTCTGAAGATCTATCCAGGTGACGAAGACCAGCTTCTGTTCCTGAAAGGCATCTTCAACTTCTTGCGCCAGGTAAGTGACCTGATCTTCAGTGCTCCGGAACTGTCGGAATCCAGCTTGTTCAGGGGCGAGGAGGTTCCTGGATTCCAGGTACCACCTGAGGCGCTCGTTCACAATTCTCTCCAGGGTCTTCACAACACAGCTGGTGAGGCTGATTGGGCGATAGCTGGTGGCCTTCTTTGGATCCTTCCCTTTTTTTAAGATGGGGATCATGATCGCTTCTCGCCAGAGTTGTGGTAGCGATCCTTCTTGCCAGCTGCTGTTGAAGACCTCGAGTAGCTTGTTCTCTGCTGCACTACCAAGGTGGGTTAGCATCTCGTTGGTGATGCCGTCTGGGCCAGGGGACTTCTTCGCCTTTGACTTTTTCAGAGCTGAGTGCAGCTCGTGGAGTGTGAGTGGTTGACTCATGGCGTCCACTGTCGACTGTCTGGCAGGTCTCTCTCTTTTCTCTCTTCTTGCTTCTCTCTGTTTCTCGGGGCTAACATGGAGGTTGCTCTCAGCTGCATAGCTTTCAGCAAATTGGTTGGCAGCATGCTTTCCAGTTAGCACCTTCCCGTTCTCTTCTAATGTGATCTTTCCTCTGCTGGTGTTCTCATCATTCAACTGCTTGGTGAGCCTCCAGAGCTTTCTGCCATCCTTCTCAAGGTTCAGAGAGCTTGTTTTCTCTTGCCAGCTTCTCCGTCTTGCCTGTAGCTTCTTTTTGAGAAATTTGGCTTTGGCTTCCTGGAGGCGGATGTTGTTGTTTTGTGACGGGTTGACTTCTGCTTCCCTTCTGGCGTCTGCCAGATCATCATCCAGTTCCTGCAATTCATTGCTCCAGTAGGGCTTATAGTCTCTCCTGGCACCCCTGGGAATGGACTCACGCGCTGCTCTGAGGATGCTCATGTTGAAGTCATTCGCCACCATATTGATGTCTCGACCCTCGACTCTGATGTCTCTGGTGAGTTCGCTGGTGCGGTGTCTAAAGAGGAACCAGTTCGCTCTTTTGTAGTTCCACCGTGGGAAGGAAGCTTCAGTGCAGGACTCCATGCCCAGGGTCAAAAAGACTGGCCGATGGTCACTTCCACCTAGCTGTTCTCCGACCTCTCTGCTGGTTAGCTGGTGCATGTCTTCCGTGCAGAAGGCTAGGTCAGGAGTTGATGTAGTGTGCCATCTTCTGGAGTAGAATGTAGGGCAGTCAAAGGGACTGTTCAAAAGGATGAGACCTTTGTCGTCCTGCCAGTTCTCCACCTCTTCTCCTCTCCGATCCAGGTGGTCATATCCCCAACTCTGTGAATGACTGTTGAAGTCACCCACCACAATGAAGTTGGAGGCCTTTGCGGGGATCGTGTCAAGGGCGAGGTGTCTATCATTGGGGCAGTAGAAGTTGACAAGATGGAATTCTGATGTCTTCGTCTGGATTCGAATCACCTGATATTCGGAGTCCTCCATGTGCGTTTCTATCAAACAGGCATTGATGTTGTTCCTGATGAGGGTCAGGATTCCTCCTTTGCTTCGGTCTGTTCTGTCGGACCTAAGACATTGGTAGCCTCTCACTTTGAAGGACTTTTGGGGTGTCAGGTGCGTCTCCTGAATACAGCAGATGTTGATGTTCTTCTCATGCAGGATATGCTCCAACTCTGTCTTCTTGTTCAGGATACTTTCTGCGTTCCAGTGCATGACCTGAAAAGGTCGCTGCTGACTGGGTTTCTTCCTGGTTGTGGTGGTGCCAGTCACTTTCCTCCCGCGTCCCCTGGCGTGACAAGACGGACGGGAGGGACCTCCAGTAGTTGGGGCTGGGTCCCTTTGAGGCATGGGACCCGACGCTGCTCCACCCTGGGGGGTCCTCAATGGGCGAGCGCCATTTTCATCTGTGCTGGTTGATTGTGTCATCATTTGCGTAAGTGCGTGTACCCGTGGTTTGTGAGAATGCGCCGTGCGGCCCGGGTCCTCCGTCTTCAGCATTCGGGGTTTTCTGTCGGGGTTACCTCACCCTTAGCTCATGGCCCGTACGTCCTACCCTGAGAGCACAGGGGGGAGGATTTTCCGGGATCCCACCCGGAGCCAGTTTGGTCCGCGGCCGCAAGCGGCTGATCTCCATATCTGAAGACCGTTCCCCTATCCGCCACCCGGGGACGCGCTGGGTTGGGGGTGGTCGCCCCACTGAAAATCCCACACTGGGTTAAGAAAGATCAGCCTGTCCCAGGGAAAGTTAAGTAACAAAGTCTCTCTTCATTTTCTCCAGGCTGCTGAACAGAACAACATGGACCCCACCATCGCCAAGAAACGAGTGAAGAAGCGACGAGCCCCTCCCCCACCCAACCCATTCACCGGCGAGGTTGAACACACCCCTCCACCCATTGCTCTCACCGATGACGAGGAGGAGGATGTGAGAATTCTTTTTGGTCGATCAAACAACTGTCATTTCCTCCAACTGTAGCTGTGACTGCACACTTCCTGCCTTTAAGCTTAACCTATGAAGATGATACCTTCCTTCTAGCCATATTTGATTGTGTGTGCGCGTGTGTGTGTGTCTGACATGAGGTGAGGTGATGAAGCTTTAGAGAGTATGTTGCTAGTTTTAGTGTATGTATTTTTGATTACTATCCAGTGTCTTATTTAAATTGATGTCGTTGATCAGTTTTTATAGAGTGAATGTTTCTTAAAAAGTTAAAGGCTGACATATAGTCCTATTTAATTAGTTTAATTACTTCCAGGGCTTTTCCCATCGTTGCGGGGATGTATAAATTAAGCTTCCTGCAAAGTTTTAGGTTTGAAGTCCTTACCAATTACGAGAAATAATTAATTCTTTATTGCTATGTTTAGCAACAGTTCTCCAGGTCTTGGGCTATTTTTAGACCGTCAACACAGACAGTACAGCTTCGTCAATCCCCGCGTGAAGGAAATCGCTCACCTTCCACGTGCAAAACTTAGTGATATTGACACGCCAGATTAGCGCGGTAGCGTATTGTGCTAAGCAGGAAAGCGCGCTTTTCTGTATTCTTGTTAACTTCGCAATTTCCGGAAAACATCCACTTTCACTTTGAGACTGATCTGTTTACATTCGACACTATCAACACCACTTTGCAATACTGAAATAATTTTTTCTGTGTTCGAAAGTTACAGCCAATTGTTATTATATCCCCTTAGGTACAGTTTTATAACATTATTCGCACATGTAAACAATATGAATTAATTAATGAACGCTACGTATATGGCAGCCTTTAACCACAGTGTCAAGACAAATTCCCAACCATGGGCAATTAAAGATTCTCTTTTCTTTATTCTGTATTCTGTAATGTCACCATCATTTTTGTTTCAGGAACTGAGTGCGCAAGATTTAGTCGACTTCTCTCCTGTCTACAGATGTTTACATATCTACACAGTTCTGGTGAGTTTCTTTACATCTCTACACAGTTCTGTTGAGTTTCTTTACATATCTACACAGTTCTGTTGAGTTTCTTTACATATCTACACAGTTCTGGTGAGTTTCTTTACATATCTACACAGTTCTGGTGAGTCTCTTTACATATATACACAGTTCTGGTGAGTCTCTTTACATATCTACACAGTTCTGGTGAGTCTCTTTACATATCTACACAATTCTGGTGAGTCTCTTTACATATCTACACAGTTCTGGTAAGTCTCTTTACATATCTACACAGTTCTGGCGAGTCTCTTTACATATCTACACAGTTCTGGTGAGTCTCTTTACATATCTACACAGTTCTGGTGAGTCTCTTTACATATCTAGACAGTTCTGGCGAGTCTCTTTACATATCTACACAGTTCTGGTGAGTCTTTTTACATATCTACACAGTTCTGGTGAGTTTCTTTACATATCTACACAATTCTGGTTAGTCTCTTGACATATCTACACAATTCTGGTGAGTCTCTTGACATATCTACACAGTTCTGGTGAGTCTCTTTACATATCTACACAATTCTGGTGAGTCTCTTTACATATCTACACAGTTCTGGTGAGTCTCTTTACATATCTACACAATTCTGGTGAGTCTCTTTACATATCTACACAATTCTGGTGAGTCTCTTTACATATCTACACAGTTCTGCTGAGTCTCTTTACATATCTACACAGTTCTGATGAGTCTCTTTACATATCTTTACATTGGGCGGGGATATAGCTCAGTTGGTAGCGCGCTGGATTTGTATTCAGTTGGCCGCTGTCAGCGTGAGTTCGATCCCAGGTTCGGCGGAAATTTATTTCACAGAGTCAACTTTGTGTGCAGACTCTCTTCGGTGTCCGAACCTCCCCCCGTGTACACTACATTGGGTGTGCATGTTAAAGATCCCACGATTGACAAAAGGGTCTTTCCTGGCAAAATTGCTTAGGCACAGTTAATAATTGTCTACCTATACCCGTGTGACTTGGAATAATAGGCCGCGAAAGGTAAATATGCGCCGAAATGGCTGCAATCTACTGGCCGTATAAAATTTCATCTCACACGGCATCACTGCAGAGCGCCTAGAACTGTACCCACGGAATATGCGCGATATAAGACTCATTGATTGATTGATTGATTGATTGATTGATCTACACAATTCTGCTGAGTCTCTTTACATATCTACACAATTCTGGTGAGTCTCTTTACATATCTACACAGTTCTGGTGAGTTTCTTTACATATCTACACAATTCTGTTGAGTCTCTTGACATATCTATACAGTTCTGGTGAGTCTCTTTACATATCTTCACAATTCTGGTGAGTCTCTTGACATATCTACACAATTCTGGTGAGTCTCTTTACATATCTACACAGTTCTGGTAAGTCTCTTTACATATCTACACAGTTCTGGCGAGTCTCTTTACATATCTACACAGTTCTGGTGAGTCTCTTTACATATCTACACAGTTCTGGTGAGTCTCTTTACATATCTACACAGTTCTGGTGAGTTTCTTTACATATCTACACAATTCTGTTGAGTCTCTTGACATATCTATACAGTTCTGGTGAGTCTCTTTACATATCTTCACAATTCTGGTGAGTCTCTTGACATATCTACACAGTTCTGGTGAGTCTCTTTACATATCTACACAGTTCTGGTGAGTCTCTTTACATATCTACACAGTTCTGGTGAGTCTACATATCTACACAGTTCTGGTGAGTCTCTTTACATATCTACACAGTTCTGGTGAGTCTCTTTACATATCTACACAGTTCTGGTGAGTCTCTTTTACATATCTACACAGTTCTGGTGAGTCTCTTTACATATCTACACAGTTCTTTACTTTCAGGGTTAAGTGCGTTACTTCGTGTGTCTGTGTGCGTTGGGGGGGCTGTCGTTGTCCACTCTTATCTGATTGACACTCAGCATGTACAGTGCACCCAACATGAGAAAAAGAGATCACGATGAGAGATATTGATACAGAGTATCAAGGAAGTGCGAAATCTTCATTTGACAAAGGAGACCATGTTTTGTTTGAGAAGTCTGCCTTCTATGTTATTATTGTGTGCTTTGATAAGATATTCTTAGATCTGATATCCCGAGGTTGCTGTTTTTTACCACTTCTGACATGCTTTTGTTACAGGGAGACAGAGATAAGTTTGAGACATACTACCGGCAACAGAGATGGAAACAAGCACGTCTTTCACTTCAACCTCCACAAAACATGGTAAAGTATAAAAACAGGTTTATATGGAAAGATAAGGAGGGGAGATGCAGACTGAGAGGCTTGAACCAATACCCCTTAACACTGAGAAAAATAAAAATAAACACTCATCAGTTTGTTGCTAATCGATCAATTCTATTGTGCTGAGTTTTATTTTTCTTCTTTGGTATGCGTAAGAGTAAAAATGTTTCCACTTGTGTTGTTAGGATAATTTTCATGCTTGTTCTAGTTTTGTTATTTAAATCAATTTAATTCTCTGGCCTGTTCTAGTTTTGTTATGATTGTAACACATTTTTTAAAGGGGTAAGACAATGACACTGCATCTTTCTTTTAATATTCAATGAGCAGAATATGATGTGAATGTGTTGCATTGCTTATCTTGAATGATGTTTAGATTGAGTTATAAGATTTATTACAAAACTGAGTTTGAGTCCTAAGCCAGTAGACGAATTTGAAATCAGCTGTGTGCTGAAACGTGACATGATGAAGTGTAAGCACAGTAGCAAATAAGCCTGTTTTGTATGCCTTAATTTAGCTGCTTCTCTGTTTCAGCATGAAAGTATAGAAGCCTTCAGGAAATATTTTCATGATGTTGTTGGGTAAGTGATCTTTTGACAGTAACTATGCAATTTTTGTTATTTGCATTTTTGTTGTTGATGGTATTGTTTATACAGTGCTATTTGTACACACAATGCACACACATGCACTGACTCTCTCGCTTGTCACCAGGTTCCCCTCAGATCCTTTATTACTTTGATGTTCATGCAACCCCGGACAAGACTTTGAACTTATTGAAAGAGAGGAAGAGTTTCAACAAGATAGAGAAAGAATCTGAGTTTCAAGGAACCTTCTACCTTTTACTGTAATACGCCTTAAATGAGAATAGTTTTTGAAGAGTAGGCGGAGAATAAGATTGATGCTGAATCAGTCTCACATGACCCCCTGGGTTCTCAGACTTCCTCTTTTGTAAGACCTTACTTTTTCATAACTTCTGTAAATGTGTTTCCATTGTAAGACTCCCTCCGCATTAAGACCAGACCTGATTTTGTCAGGGTTTTAGAGGTCTTAAAAGGGGGTCCCACTGTATCCCAGACATTATGATGAGTGTTATGTTGCAGGTGCTTTGTGGTAGAGGACTGCATCCTGCACACCACCCAGACATTATGATGAGTGTTATGTTGCAGGTGCTTTGTGGTGGAGGACCGCATCCTGCTCATCACCCAAACATTATGATGAGTGTTATGTTGCAGGTGCTTTGTGGTAGAGGACCGCATCCTGCACATCACCCAAACATTATGATGAGTGTTATGTTGCAGGTGCTTTGTGGTGGAGGACCGCATCCTGCACATCACCCTGACATTATGATGAGTGTTATGTTGCAGGTGCTTTGTGGTGGAGGACCGCATCCTGCACACCACCCAGACATTATGATGAGTGTTATGTTGCAGGTTCTTTGTGATGGAGGACCGCATCCTGCACACCACCCAGACATTATGATGAGTGTTATGTTGCAGGTTCTTTGTGGTAGAGGACCGCATCCCGCACATCACCGGGACATTATGATGAGTGTTATGTTGCAGGTGCTTTGTGGTGGAGGACCGCATCCTGCACACCACCCAGACATTATGATGAGTGTTATGTTGCAGGTGCTTTGTGGTGGAGGACCGCATCCTGAACACCACCCAGACATTATGATGAGTGTTATGTTGCAGGTTCTTTGTGGTAGAGGACCGCATCCTGCACATCACCCGGACATTATGATGAGTGTTATGTTGCAGGTTCTTTGTGGTAGAGGACCGCATCCTGCACACCACCCAGACATTATGATGAGTGTTATGTTGCAGGTTCTTTGTGGTAGAGGACCGCATCCTGCACACCACCCAGACATTATGATGAGTGTTATGTTGCAGGTTCTTTGTGGTGGAGGACCCCATCCTGCACACCACCCAGACATTATGATGAGTGTTATGTTGCAGGTGCTTTGTGGTGGAGGACCACATCCTGCACACCACCCAGACATTATGAAGAGTGTTATGTTGCAGGTGCTTTGTGGTGGAGGACCGCATCCTGCACATCACCCAAACATTATGATGAGTGTTATGTTGCAGGTGCTTTGTGGTAGAGGACCGCATCCTGCACATCACCCAAACATTATGATGAGTGTTATGTTGCAGGTGCTTTGTGGTGGAGGACCGCATCCTGCACATCACCCGGACATTATGATGAGTGTTATGTTGCAGGTGCTTTGTGGTGGAGGACCGCATCCTGCACACCACCCAGACATTATGATGAGTGTTATGTTGCAGGTTCTTTGTGGTAGAGGACCGCATCCTGCACATCACCGGGACATTATGATGAGTGTTATGTTGCAGGTGCTTTGTGGTGGAGGACCGCATCCTGCACACCACCCAGACATTATGATGAGTGTTATGTTGCAGGTGCTTTGTGATGGAGGACCGCATCCTGCACACCACCCGGACATTATAATGAGTGTTATGTTGCAGGTTCTTTGTGGTAGAGGACCGCATCCCGCACATCACCGGGACATTATGATGAGTGTTATGTTGCAGGTGCTTTGTGGTGGAGGACCGCATCCTGTACACCACCCAGACATTATGATGAGTGTTATGTTGCAGGTTCTTTGTGGTGGAGGACCGCATCCTGCACACCACCCAGACATTATGATGAGTGTTATGTTGCAGGTGCTTTGTGGTGGAGGACCGCATCCTGAACACCACCCAGACATTATGATGAGTGTTATGTTGCAGGTTCTTTGTGGTAGAGGACCGCATCCTGCACATCACCCGGACATTATGATGAGTGTTATGTTGCAGGTTCTTTGTGGTATAGGACCGCATCCTGCACACCACCCAGACATTATGATGAGTGTTATGTTGCAGGTTCTTTGTGGTAGAGGACCGCATCCTGCACACCACCCAGACATTATGATGAGTGTTATGTTGCAGGTTCTTTGTGGTGGAGGACCCCATCCTGCACACCACCCAGACATTATGATGAGTGTTATGTTGCAGGTGCTTTGTGGTGGAGGACCGCATCCTGCACATCACCCAGACATTATGATGAGTGTTATGTTGCAGGTGCTTTGTGGTGGAGGACCGCATCATGCACACCACCCAGACATTATGATGAGTGTAGTTGCAGGTGCTTTGTGGTGGAGGACCGCATCCTGCACATCACCCAAACATTATGATGAGTGTTATGTTGCATGTTCTTTGTGGTAGAGGACCACATCCTGCACACCACCCAGACATTATGATGAGTGTTATGTTGTAGGTTCTTTGTGGTGGAGGACCACATTCTGCACACCACCCAGGGGCTGGTCACGAGATCCTACATGGACGAACTCTGGGAGACGGCCGTCGAGAAAATGTCCGCCACCCTCCGGTCTGCTGCAGTGAGTTACCTTCTCTTTAACGTACATGTTCCTCAAAATGTTATTGATGGAGAATTTGTGTTGACTGTGTTCAATTTTATTTCAAGTTGTTTTTTTATTGCACTGATGTACATTGATAAGGAGAGCTTGCTTGTTTTGCTTTGTTACAGAAGTTACTATTTCAGTTGCGCATAGGGGCAGGGATGTAGCTCAGTCGGTAGCGCGCTGGATTTGTATCCAGTTGGCCGCTGTCAGCGTGAGTTCGTCCCCACATTCGGCGAGAGATTTATTTCTCAGAGTCAACTTTGTGTGCAGACTCTCCTCGGTGTCCGAACACCCCCGTGTGTACACGCAAGCACAAGACCAAGTGCGCACGAAAAAGATCCTGTAATCCATGTCAGAGTTCGGTGGGTTATAGAAACACAAAAATACCCAGCATGCTTCCTCCGAAAATGGCGTATGGCTGCCTAAATGGCGGGGTAAAAAACGGTCATACACGTAAAATTCCAGTCTTGCAAAAAACACGAGTGTACATGGGAGTTTCAGCCCACGAACGCAGAAGAAGAAGAAGTTGCGTTTATTTTGATTTGGAGGTATTCTTCTGTTAACTTTATATGTAATCTTTCATCTTTTAAGTTGAACATTTGTTGTCTTACGTTTCCATGCTTTGTAAAGTTGCAGAAGAAATATCTGTTGTTTCATTTTATTTTAACTTTTAATGTATTTTCTTGGATGAAGTTAAATTGTTGATTTGAGAAAATGTTTGCCGAGTGTCTAAAATCCTCCAGTGCTGATACTTTTCTGGCTTCCTTGTCATAATTAAATTGGTTAGTTCTGATTTGTTAATATAGGTTTTCTTCTAGTTTGTCTTTCATTTCGAAAATAAGTTTTTCATTAGGATTTTATTTTTTGCAAGCTTGTTTTTGCGAAAG
Organism: Littorina saxatilis; assembly: GCF_037325665.1. Lineage (NCBI taxonomy): Eukaryota > Metazoa > Mollusca > Gastropoda > Littorinimorpha > Littorinidae > Littorina > Littorina saxatilis. Next base: position 16,402,353 of record NC_090256.1, on the reverse strand, counting down.
TTTATAGAAAAAAATATGCAAGCAGCAAATGAGAAAAGACATTGTATAGATTGTGTATGTGTCTACGTGTATATTTACCAGGCCAGACTTGTGACTAGGCCCAACTGGACATCAGAGGTATATCACCAGGTTCTGAGTGAAACGCTGTCTCACGTGACTACCTCAGTGTATTGTGTAGCGGCGCCCATACTGACTCTAACACAGTGTACACAATTTACTGTCTGATTCGTGCTACTAACTTATCAGCTAAAATAAGCGTTCAGAAGGATTAAGAAATTAATCATTGTTGTAAACTGCAGGAGCTGATTGAAATTAGTAGGTTTGTTTTCATGAGGTTGCATGCTTCTCGTTGCATGATGGTCATAATCCGTAGATGAGACTTTTTGAAAAATAAGAAATCAAGCATTGAATTTAGACAAGCATATAGACCAAGATTTGAAATTAAAGTTTAATTTTGAGGTTTACATTTAGAAGCCTATATTTAAGTGGTTAAAAACTGAGGACAGCTGACAGAAACACTTGCAATGATTTTGAACTCCAAAAGTCCAACAAATATAAACTCCTTATCAGAGAACTAGTCAAACAGAAAACAGTGAGGTGTTAGTGATGTATCTTTTGTTTCTTTGTAATCGATTGTAAATTTTCGTTTTATTTTTTTCTTCTGTAAATTTTCATCATTTTGATTTCTTTCTATGATTAAATTTGTCATCATTTAAATTTCTTTCTATTATAAATTTTCATCATTAAATTTTCTTTCTATGATTAAATTTTACATCATTTTAATTTCTGTCTATCTGTGTAACTATTGTCTGTACATATTTACAGGTTACCTATATATAGGTCTTCTTCCTCCGAAGGTTTTCTCTCTCGTTTTTAGTTGTTTGACTACATCCAAGTCTCCCATTCCTCATAACAGAGAATCACTTTAAATGTATCGGGTATTTCCTTGATTTCATTTGCAGTGTGCTGTTGTACTATTTGAGTCTTCGTTGGTTTTTGCTAATCTTTTGGATTTGAATTGTCCCACATGATGTAAATGTGTGCATGTGTAAGCTTCAGGGATGTTGATAGATTTTTGGGGGACAAGTTTGCGGTAATGGTCATGAATGATTGACAAATTTTAAAAGAGTGACGCTGTCTCCTTTCTGCCATTGTGAAAAATGTTCGCCAGCTCTGCCAAATTGATGGCAAAGTTTGGGGCAATTAAGAAGAACTTTCGGCATTTTGTCAATTTCCCAAACCAGATGACATCCCTGGAAAAAGTGTGTGCATGGAGTGTTAAGTAGTGTAGTGCTATGACCGGTTGCACCCTGCTTGTTTTCTGTTGAATACATTGTTTTTTGTGAAAGTTTTGTGTGTGTTATTATTTTAAACGAAGCTTTGTCTTTTCTTTCACGTTAGAATTAATTTTCATCAAGTGATTGTTTTTTGTTGCGTCAATGTGTTGTGGTTTTTGACACGCAGGAAAGACAAACAGATGAGTATCGTCACAAAATGCCCGAAGCTCTCGAGGAAGAGCTAGATCTAGATCCAGACGAGGTTTCTAGACATTTTTACAGCCTCTGCCCCTTTGATCTTGACCATAAAATTATAAACGTCACGCACTGTTTTTTCCTGCCAGAAGCTGAATGTGTGACTGAATCACTTGATGCAACCTGCACGGCCGTGTGCTGTTTGATTTCTCACCTCGTTTGCCACTGATGCCCAACGATATATTTACCTGTTTTTATCCTGACCTCATACAGTCTGCCCTTTTATTCATATTTATATATATATATATATCATGCAAATACCAAGCTTGTTGCATTGTAAGCCTGCATTGTATCACACCTTGAAATGCACTGTCATGAATTGTACCATGTTTTCCTTCCTCTTCTCTTCTGTGTTTGTGTGTATGTGTTTTTGTGTGTGAGTGTATTTAGCAGTTTCTTGCGCATTGTGTATGTGTTCTTTGACCTACCTTCTCCTCTGCACCAGTACTCTGTCGGTGTTGTTCTCAGGCCTCGGTCTTCAGTCATTGGTGCATACTTTTCTGATCTGACACATTATTCTGACCCCTGGCTGATTGACGGTCCCATAGCTTTGACACCTGGCAGGCCTTCTGACCAATATACTCTGGTAGCCAGGACATTTGGGCCTGTACACATTGTCAGCCCAGGTCCATCTGACTTATTGTCATTTTTGTCTGGGAACAACACTGCTTTGTCTGTCTGTCTGTCTGTCTGTCTGTCTGTCTGTGTGTATATGTGCACTTGCCTCTCAACTTTCGCGATGTACATGTGCACTTGGCTTGTCATCAGCCCTGTGGCAGCTTATTCATCACTGTCTCTCATTTCTTTTCCCCTTTGGTATTGTCCTATCCGTGGAAGGAAACTGTAGAAGAATGAAAACTTTCAGTCTTATCTTTCTTTGAACTTTAGCTTTCATTTAAAATGGTTTTAAGTCAAATCATTCATGCTTAAATAATTATGATAATGACAACAATGATACTAATACATCTGATTAGCATGTCCGTCAATGTATAGACTGTGCATGTGTGTGTTTGAACACATGTATAATGTTTATGCATCTTGTTGCATTATTCATTCTTTATGTATATTTCCTGACTGCTGCATATGGTAATATTTTTGTTGGTATCATGATTTTGTCAACTTTTTCTTCTAAAAAATGTACAGGCCATAAATCAATGTTTAGTTTCTTAATTTCTGAGGCGTTTCCTGTTTGTTTTGAGTTGTTTTACAGTATGTATACATGTATGTTGTATTTAGCACTCGAGTAATATGAGGGGAAAAATTAGCATGTAATTTTACCTGTAAATGTTAAAGCAATGACATTATTAACAGCTATTGTGTTTTCAGCGTAGCAATAGGGTCCGACATTTAGACTCGAACAAGTATAATGCGACTCGTATTCGACTCGTCGGCATTATACTTGTCTCGTCTAAATATCGGACCCTATTGCTACGTTAAAAACAAAATAGCGTTAATTAAGAAACTAAACATTGATCTACTCTGACATTATATTCTGTGTTAAAATCATGTTTTAGTCAGCAACAACTACCAGAATGGTCCATGTCGTTGATTGCAGACGACGGTTATAGTGCGCATATCCCTTTGCGCATGTATCCACGGAAATCACCGAACATTGGAAAACCCTCGGACATGTATTACAGAGAAGACTCGAGATAACCGGATGTTTAGCATTACGTCAATATGCTAGGAATCATATGACGCCATGACGTATCATGCTTGCTTGCGTATATATTCTATGTTCGAAGGTCTGACTTCTGTTGGGGATTCGCATGATGAAGACTGCGGTAATCTGTAGATGATAAGAGAACAAGGATTGTCTCAGAAGAAACGACTAAATGTTTCAGACCGGTAACTTCATTTTAACATTGCACTATACAATGGACGTTCTATGTGACAGGAGAGTTTGCTGATTTTGTGTTAAACATTGAAAAGATCGTCTGCTAGAATCAGAGATAGGTCGCTTCAGATTGCAGCTTCTTGAACTTAGCAAGGTTTGTTGCCTGTTAAAGAACTGGATTTTACACATTATGTATGTACAGTAAGCAACAAAAAACACACACAAAGCAAATGGCATCGTCTGTCGACTAATCACAGAAACAAACCTGGCGAGGTATGCGTGTATATTTT